>NC_069010.1:2759502-2762407 GCF_001194135.2 Octopus bimaculoides
TTATACTCACACGGAGTTGAAACGCTGTTTGATTTTTCTTTTCAGCATTGAATGTTCACCATCTCTCTTCCATTGTGCACACACACACACACACATACCTCCCTTTTACATACACATACATGTACACATACACATACATGCACTTATAAGGCGGCGAGCTGGCAGAAACGTTAGCATGCCGGGCGGAAATGCTTAGCGGTATTTCGTCTGCCGCTACGTTCTGAGTTCAAATTCCACCGAGGTCGACTTAGCCTTTCATCCTTTCGGGGTTGATTAAATAAGTCCCAGTTACGCACTGGAGTCGGTATAATCGACTTAATCCGTTTGTCTGTCCTTGTTTGCCCCCTCTGTGTATAGCCCCTTGTGGGTAGTAAACAAATAATACACATACATGTACTCACACACAGTTGAAACTCTTCCACTACCAGTTTGCCATCACTCCTTCCTTTATCTTTCAAATGTGATGGAGAAATATACAAGAGTGTTATAGTTGATTTATATATACACTTCTTCATATTTGAATATTATACTGCCACTTCTACTTACTCTCATTCCGTTGTGATGACGAGTGTTGTTGTACAAATTTAATTATTACATTTATTATTCAATTACATACAAAGAACGCACTCACCCAATGTTCGTTATGAATAAACAAAAGTCGTGTCCGCCATATATATCTCAATGACATTTTACTACGACAGTCCCACAAGACAACAACAATGAAACAATGAACTCAGACGAACCACAGTGACACACGGAACGTCAGACGAATTACATATCTAACAGTCCATATAACAAGCGTTCCAGTTGATCCAATCAACAGAACAACCTGCTCGTGAAATTAATGTGCAAGTGGCTGAGCACTCCACAGACATACATAATAACCGTAACATAGTCCTCAAGGAGATTCAGCATGACTCAGAATGTGGCAAAGCTGGCTCTTTTGAATTACAGGTACAACTCATTTTTGCCGATTGAGTGGACAGAGCAACATGTAACGAACTATTTTATTGGATGTTAAACGATGATGATGATGATGATGATGATGATGATGATGATGATGATGATGACGACAACATGCCACCTGGAATTGAACTCATGATCTTATGATCGGTAGCCGAATGCTCTAATCACTAGGCCATGTGCCTTTGCTGGGAAGAAATAACACTGGCTCAAAATGATATTGGCTTGTCAAAACCTGTGGTGGTGGTCATGGTGGTAACAGTGTCACAGTTGTGCAAATATGCAAGTACTGTGTCCTTGTTATGGTGAAAACGGCAGACTACAGCTTTGCTTGTTGTGATGGAAACAGACACCAACGTAAATGGTGGCTTTTGATTGGCTGAAAATGACACCAACATTTACAAACTTTAAAAGCTATTAAAACTTTTATTCATTAATTTTGGGGGAAAATGAATTAAATTTCCATAATTAGCACATAAAGCTTAATCAGTATAACCAAATTTGAACAGAAAGAACTTGAGCAAAATTTTTAAAAATATGAAATTTGTGACAGCAACCAAAGAAATGTGAACATTATGGTGGAGGAGTTGGTGGGGTGGAATTGAACATTATGGTGGAGGAGTTGGTGGGGTGGAATTGAACATTATGATGAGTTGTGGTGGTGGTGGAGATAGGAGTTAGAATTAACATTATGCCAAGAAAAAAATGGGGTCATATTGACATCCCCTGCCCTCCACCCCACACGTCCTTCATATTTGCATTATTTTGTTCTCCAAGATAAATTTGTAAATTAATTTTAATAAATATTTTTGCTGAATTTCAAAGTTAATCTTTGTTTTTGTTTTAATATGTACATCATTGTTGTTTTTTGTTGTTGTTTAGCCCCAGGTCAATCCTGATCCAGGAGAACAATGATCAAAGATGTTCCCTTGTCTGACCATCCTGTCTTACAAGTTACATGGTGACCCTGTTGGTGTCATATAAATAACACTGGTAGTGGTGTCACATAAAGAGCAATGGTGCTGCTCCCATGTAAAAAGCACTTGTAGTGGATATGCACCATACCCGCGCGAAGCAAGGAGTTAATTGAAAGAGGGAGGAGAAGAGAGATGGAGAGATAGACAGCTAGGGAACTAGGGAGTGGGGTCGAGAGGGACATAGTAAAACAGATATCGAAAGAGACAGAGTAAAGCAGAGAGGGTTATGCCAAAGCACGAGGTATTATAGAGATATTTTGGGGATTTCTATCGCCTAGACACAGTAAATATTGAAGGGTAGAAATATAGGATAGAGAGACAAGGGTTTGCGGCCAGCTAACTCTAAGACAGAGTTATAGGGTTAAGTGACTATGTGAGAAAATACAACTGAAAACATGACACTTGAATAAATGAGTGAATTTGGCGACATCGTTTTGGACAATAGAAATAAGCAATGTGTAAGGTATTTACAGATCAGGGCATAAATAAATAGAAAGTAAATCGTTTTAATCCCAGTGTGTTGAACACAAATTCGCAAAAATTTTCTGAAAATTCCAAAATATAAAAATGTTATGAGAGGTTATAGGGGTTGGGGCTTAAACCAGAATTCTGATGTATTTCAATCAAAAAGTTTATCATTTATAGGCGCAGGAGTGGCTATGTGGTAAGTAGCTTGCTTACCAACCACATGGCTCCGAGGTCAGTCCCACTGCGTGGTACCTTGGGCAAGTGTCTTCTACTATAGCCTCGGGCCGACCAAAGCCTTGTGAGTGGATTTGGTAGACGGAAACTGAAAGAAGCCCGTCGTATATATGTACATATATATATATATATATATATATGTGTGTGTGTGTATGTTTTGTATCTGTGTTTGTCCCCCAACATCACTTGACAACCGATGCCGGTGTATTTAGGTCCCCGTAAGTTAGCGGTTCGGCAAAAAGAGACCGATAGAATAAGTACTA
>NC_069010.1:2763132-2766119 GCF_001194135.2 Octopus bimaculoides
ACAAGGTATCATATCTTTTACCCGTTCCAGGAATTGGGCTGCGGTCATGCTGGGGCCACCGCCTTGAAAGTTTTCTCTTTTTTTTTTTTTTTTAGTCGAACGAATTGACCGCAGGATTGTCATTGTACGCCTTCAATAAACCCTGAAGTTTCCACAGTGGCAGCCAAGCAGGAAAGATACGGAAT
This sequence comes from Octopus bimaculoides, assembly GCF_001194135.2. Classification (NCBI taxonomy): domain Eukaryota; kingdom Metazoa; phylum Mollusca; class Cephalopoda; order Octopoda; family Octopodidae; genus Octopus; species Octopus bimaculoides. Next base: position 2,763,318 of record NC_069010.1, read on the forward strand.
TCACAACAAAACGAAGATAGCAGGGCGTCCACGAGAAATGGTAATCGAATTCGATTTTACGAGCGTCAAATAGGAAATTATCTTCTTTTAAAGTCTTGTACTTATTTCTACCGGTTTCTTATGCCGAATCGCTAAACAAACCAACACCGGTTGTCAAGCGTTGGAGAGGAACATTCCCCGTACATACATAAGGTAATCTTCAAGTTTAGGGGGATAAAAAAAATAAATAAAAATATTCAAGGTAAGTAACTGAACGTCTTACCAGTATTCTCCGTACATCTCTGTTTATAAATAAATCACACACGTGATTTGATTGACGTTAGGGTTAGGATTAGGGTTAAATTTATTTATAAACAGCTAGAAGAAAACGGATAATACTGGTAAGTCGTTCAGTTATTTCCCTTGAATATTTTTATTTATTTATTTTATCCCCCTAAACTTGAAGATTACCCATACATAATGTACGACAGGCTTCTACACTGTTTCCATCTATTAAATTCACTCATAAGGCTTCGGTTTGGCTGTGGCTATAATAGAAAACACTTGCCCGAGGTGCCATGCAGTGGGACTGACTTCGAAATCTTTTGGACGAGAAGTAAACTTCTTAAATGGCCACAACTAGATGAAATAAAAGACGTAAAGATAAAGGCTGGAACATATTTAATCATAAGTCTGCGACGTATTAATTAGGACGAAGTAAAAATCAAAAATATAATTTACCAAATGATTTGAAAAAAAAAGATAAAAGTAATCGCTGCGGGCAGGATTCGAACCTGCGCGGGTATAACCCATTGGATTTCAAGTCCAACGCCTTAACCACTCGGCCACCACAGCCAGTACATGTGTAGTTTACAAAATATATTTATAAATCAAATATGACATATTGATTCACTGTCAACAATACTGACTTTGAAATGTTTCTATAACTTTAGTTAATATATTTATCGACTCATTTTTTAAAGGTTACGATGAACAAGAGATATTTCACTTAGGATGGAAATAGTATTTCGATACTGGGTGGTTATTTTATTTTTACTTTAGATGCGTCAATTAATAACATAATAGCAGAAAAAAATGTATTTATGTTTTAATGAAAAAAATTAAGATAAATCTAGTTGGCAATATATTGGTTTTATTCCAAGTATTTTAGAAGATGTACCAGGCGTTGTTTCTACGTCCATTTCTGTTCTTCGTTATATAACACGCTTACACTATCATATAGGGAAAAATCGGCTGAAATAGCAAACGGTTTTGTACAAAGGTGACAAAGAAATATTTATAGATGTCACATATGACACGTCTTAGAAATTAAGTTGAACAGAAAATTTATAAAGATACGAATATTCGGTGACACATTCTACATAGCTGCGTATGGATATAAGACGAAACCTGACCGGAAATGGCGTCTCTCATACTCTCGCTCTCTCTTTCCCCCGGTCTCGTGATTTAGGCTCAGAGCGTCTCTGTTTGTTTTTCTCATTCTCTGTTCCTCTCTTTCTTTTTCTTTCTTCCTGTTTTATCTCTTCTCTCTGCTTGTCTTTCACGCTCTGTTCCCGTCTCTCACTCCTACTCCCCCTTCTTTCTGCCTTCCTTTTTCTCTCTTGTCTTTCACTCTCTCCGTCTTCTCTGTATCTTCTTCTGTGCGGGCTTCGTGCGTCTCCGTTTGTTTTCCTTTCTTCATCCTTGTGTTTCGGGAGACTTCCAGTGTCTCCGTTTGTTTCTTTCCAGAATTAGAATGCTAAATTCGAATTTGGAAGACGTCTTAAATGAGGGAAGAACGAATATTATGTTTGTGTGTGTAAGATAGTTGTGCTTCGGGTTTGTCCGTCAGTTTCCGGAATTTAAACACGAAAATAATTGGAGGCGGGTAAGTGTTGAGTCTAAGTTGTGGTGTTTGGAAGAAGTGGCTACCATGCATCGTCACACGCGGATGAAGAAGGAACTTCAGATGCTGAAAGATTCACCACCACCCGGCATTGCCTGTTGGCCGAAAGGAGACAGCATTGAGAGCTTAGAAGCTCGTATGTAACTATTTCTTAGTCTTTACCATTGTGTGTGTGTATGTGGTCAGTACCTTCCGTTACTTTGTGACCACGCTTTCTGTATTTATGTACGCTTAACTACAGTTTGGGGCCCCACCAACTTCGTCTTCTCGTAACTTTTTGGAGAGTACATGTTTGTAAATGAAATTTTATAGAGATATGTTTTCGAAGGTGAAGATTACACAGTTTGTGTGTGTATATATAATATATATATGTATGTATTGGTGCTGGTCAGTACCCTCCGTTACTTTGTGACCGCGCTCTCTATGTTTATGTACGCTTATCTACAGTTTGGGGCCCCACCAACTTCGTCTTCTCGTAACTTTTTGGAGAATACATATTTATAAATGAAATTTTATAGAGGTACGTTTTCGAAGGTGTAGATTACAACTGTAATTATGAAAAAGAAAATGCTGACGTTATAGATATTGGTAGTAACAAAATCTACACACGCGTGCCCCCCCACCGACTTTATTGCCTCATCACTTCCAGAAAAATGGTTATTTTTAAATGAAATTTTCTACAAATATGCTTCAGATGGTGTACATTCTGGTTATATCGGAATATGTGGTGGTAAACTTTTTCGGAGGGTGGGATGATGAGTTTCGGAAAATTCACAGGAGTCATGCTATTAGCTGTCAGAAGTGAAAGTGCTCACTGCTAGTGAAGTATCTGTCTGTCTGCCTGCATGCCTGTTGCTGGCCTGTCGATTCTTTGGCTACTGACAGCTAATACCATGACTGGCCGGTGCGAGCTATAT
>NC_069010.1:2768853-2769672 GCF_001194135.2 Octopus bimaculoides
CGGGGACATAAACACACCAGCATCGGTTGTCAAGCGATGTTGTGGGGACAAACACAGACACACAAACACATACATATATATATATATATATATATATATACACATATATATGATGGGCTTCTTTCAGTTTCTGTCTACCAAATCCACTCACAAGGTTTTGGTCAGCCCGAGGCTATAGTAGAAGACACTTGCCCAAGGTGTCACGCAGTGGGACTGAACCTCGGACCATGTGGTTGGTAAGCAAGCTACTTACCACACAGCCACTCCTACGCCTATATGTGAGTGTTTATTTTTAAAATGACATTGTAAGGTAGGTGTGAGAGGCAGGATCTGGCCAGTTTGAACATAAAACAGAATATTCTGATTGGGTAAGACTGGTTTAAATACTAAAGGGTTAAATGTTGAATTTAAAAAAAAAATACGTCTGATTGACAGGACAAGATCTAACAATCCACTGGGATGTGCCAGATCATGATGTCAGTTTTAGTCTGGTTTCTATGGACGGTAGCCGATCTTAAAAAAAAAAAAAAAACATCAGAAAGTAGCTGTCCTAACATATTACCATTTTTAGCATTAACCCTTTGGTGTTTAAGCCGGCCATATCCGGCCCAAATATCCTGGCCATTTACATTCAAACTGGCCATATCTAGCCTCTCACACCTAACCTACATTGACAGTCTAAGAATAAACTATCACACCGTCGAAACTTCAAACCTGTAAGATAATGTATGATTAATTCAAAACAATTTGAGTGAAAAAAGTATTACATTTAACAGATTAATCTGAACACTAAAGGGTTAAATGCTAGTTTTTAAAATA
>NC_069010.1:2770226-2772308 GCF_001194135.2 Octopus bimaculoides
CAGCTCGCCGACTTCTCTCACTTTTCTGTCTACCAAATCCACTGACAAAGATTTGCTCAGCCAGGGACCGAACCTGGGACCTGTACCTATAGTATAAGTGTATATACATGTGGTGGTGGTGGGGGGGGGGATGGCAGTGAAGGGTGCATTCATGGCAGAATGATAAAAGGAGTTGTCTCTGTAATCGTGACTGCTGCAGGTTTTATCTCGCTTAAAAAACAAGTGCCCGCTAACATTGCTTTGGGGCAACCCAGACCTTTGACACCACCATCATCATCATCATCATCATCATAGGCACAGGTATGGCCGTGTGGTTAAGGAGCTTGCTTAGCACCACTTGGTTTTGAGTTCAGTCCCACTGTACAGCAAGTGTCTTCTGCTATTGTCTGTGGTTGCCAGGATTTGAACTCAGAATGTAAAGAGCTGGAAGACATGTACTAAGTGTTTTTATCCGATACACTAACGAATCTCTCTGCTCATTACATTAGTATTTAACCCTTTAGCGTTCAAATTAATATGTCAAAAGTAATCCTTATTGATTTACATTTTAAAAAATTAATCTGGTATTATCTTGTAGCTTCAAGATTTGAAAGTTGTAATTGTTTATTTTTAGAATGGCATTGCAGGGTAGGTGTGAGATACTGGTTCTGGCCAGTTTTAGCAGAATATTTGGGCCGGATATAGCCGGTTTAAACACTAAAGGGTTAATGTTATGAGTGCCTGTTCACCTTCGGTGACAAAAGTGTTCTTCCAAAGTTACTCATATTGGCAAAAGTATATTCCTAATGTGAAGGTGCATGGCTCAGTGGTTAGAGCGTCGGGCTTGCAATCATGTGGTAGTGAGTTCGGTTCCTGCACAAGACACTTTATTTCACGTTGCTCTTGTTCACTCAACTGTAGAAATGAGTTGTGATGTCACTGGTGCCAAGTTGTATCAGCCTTTGCCTTTGCCTTGAATAACACATCAGTGGTGTGGAGAGGGGGAGGCTGGTGTGCATGGGTGATTGCTAGTCTTCCATAAACAACCTTGCCTGGACTTGTGCCTTGGAAAGGAACTTTCTAGGTGCAATCCCTTTCATATTGCTTAGGTCCTAGTCTTCTCTGAAACCTTCAACAAATGGATCAGAGGCCTTTACTGAATCATAGGCTTCCTTATAAGGCTAGTTTTCTGGATTCTTTGCTGGTGTCATGTAATAGCACCCATGCCAGTGCCACATTAAAAGCACCTGGCACATTCTGTAAAGTGGTTGACATTTGGAAGGGCATCCTGCTCTAGAAACCAAGCCAAATTAGACGACTGGAGTTTGGTGCAGCTCTCCTGCTTGCTAGCTTTGGTTCAACCCATGCCAGCTTGGAAAACATGTTAAAGGATGATGATGGTGGTGATGATGAGGATGCTGATAATATGATCTCCCTTCCCTGGGTGGGTCACTGGTCTATCTCATGGATACTCTCCTTGTGCCAGCTGAATGGACAGGACCAACATGTAATGAAGTGTTTTGCTCAAGAACACAGTGCATTGCCTGGTCCAGGAATTGAAACCAATAAGCCACTCATCTCGTACAATTATAACCTTAATTAGCAACAACCGGATATTTAATCGTTTAATTTTTATTTTTCCTCTCACTCTCTCACTAACCTTTCTACCACAGGTACCCCTTTGAGCCTCCAAAAGTGAACTTCTCGACCCCTATTTATCATCCAAACATTGATGCTGCTGGAAGGATTTGTCTCAATGTTCTGAAACTCCCACCAAATGTGAGTCCTTACTTAACCTTTTGTTTTTAAAGTATATTTTTGTTGACCTGCTGCATTAAGAAATACATATTAAGAAATGAAATAATAAATGGCTGTGTGGTAAGTAGCTTGCTTACCAACCATATGGTTCCGGGTTCAGCCCCACTGCGTGGCACCTTGGGCAAGTGTCTTCTACTATAGCCTTGGGCCGACCAAAGCCTTGTGAGTTGATTTGGTAGACGGAAACTGAAAGAAGCCCGTCGTATATATGTGTATATATATATATATATATATATATATATATATCTATATATATATATATAGATATGTATATATATATATGTG
>NC_069010.1:2772318-2773538 GCF_001194135.2 Octopus bimaculoides
TATATATGTGTGTGTGTGTGTTTGTGTGTCTGTGTTTGTCCCCCCACAACGTCGCTTGACAACCGATGGTGGTGTGTTTACGTCCCCGTAACCTAGCGGTTCGGCAAAAAGAGACCGATAGAATAAGTACTAGGCTTGCAAAGAATAAGTCCTGGGGTCGATTTTCTCGACTAAAGGTGGTGCTCCAGCATGGCCACAGTCAAATGACTGAAACAAGTAAAAGAGTAAAGAGTAATAGAATAACAATAAAATAAGCATATTAAGAAATATAACTAAGTTAGTCATGAATTCTGGCTCACTCTATATATTTTTAAACAAGCTCACTGGCTAATTGTCACCCCAGTTCCTGTTCTGGCACTGTTCTATATATCACTGATGGGGAGATGAGTTACTGCTATCTCTAGCGGTTGAGTGCCCATCATTGACAAGACCAAAGAAGGTCGAAATTAAGCATCAGCACTGGAGACTGTGGGGATTTATCTCCCTGCTAGTGATATAAACAAGAGAGCATTTTGCACCAAAAGCCAATATGAGTTTCTCTCATGGTAAAAACTGCAGTATTGTTTTTTTTTATATAAGAATGTCCACATGTAAGTGGGGATAAATATTACCTAATTTAATTTAATCCTGTTAATTGTTCTTTCTTTGTTGTGTGTGCATGTATTTGTGGGCCCTCTTGTTGGTTTCTTTTATTCAGTTGTGTCTTATGTCTTTGACACCTGAGTAAATAATGGGTAACTATTTGGTTATAAATAGAAGAACCCAGGGTTGGGTTCAATATTCCGCCAGGACACCTGATGAAGGCTGGAGAGTAAATCAGATGAAAAGTCGTAGTAACAACAAACAAGATGAGGACACATATCCGCCCAGTGTAAATAATGTATAAATATGCTTGTGTATATATTTCTGACAGTGGAGGTGTAATGGCCCAGTGGTTAGGGCAGCGGACTCATGGTCATAGGATCGCGGTTTCGATTCGCAGACCGGGCATTGTGAGTGTTTATTGAGTGAAAACACCTAAAGCTCCACGAGGCTCTGGCAGGGGATGGTGGCGAACCCTGTTGTACTCTTCCACCACAACTTTCTCTCACTCTTTCTCCCTGTTTCTGTTGTGCCTGTAATTCAAAGGGTCAGCCTTGTCACACTCTGTCATGCTGAATATCCCCGAGAACTACGTTAAGGGTACATGTGTCTGTGGAGTGCTCAGCCACTTGCACGTT
>NC_069010.1:2774551-2776059 GCF_001194135.2 Octopus bimaculoides
GACAGAAACTGAAAGAAGCCCGTCGTATATATGTATGTGTGTATATGTTGTGTATCTGTGTTTGTCCCCTCAACATCGCTTGACAACCGATGCTGGTGTGTTTAGGTCCCCGTAACTTAGCGGTTCGGCAAAAAGAGACCAATAGAATAAGTACTAGGCTTACAAAGAATAAGTCCTGGGGTCGATTTGCTCGACTAAAGGCGGTGCTCCAGCATGGCCGCAGTCAAATGACTGAAACAAGTAAAAGAATAAAAGAATAAAAGAATGTTACACAAATACAATAAAAATATTAAAACAGGACATAGCAACAGATGTCTTTCGACTAAGGACGAATTAAATTAAGCTGGCGTTGTGGAAATAAGGCCTTATGGGAGGAATACATGATTTCACAGGCACAGCTAGGAATAACGATGTTACACGTACAACGGCCGGCCATATATAATGGATTCTCCCGTGAATGACAAATGAGGATTCAGTAAAATAAAGTGGTAATCATGTTCTGTGGACACAGATGTGTCTCATGAGACCTGTTACTGCTTTGTAACCTTTTGGAAAATGATATAAGTTGAGGACTCAGTTTTTTCAAGTACTTGTGGATCATTTACTGTGTTGTTTTCTTGAGTGGATGGCAAGCCCTGCTTTGCTCCATACCACAAAACCACAATGACGGGTAAGGTTTTCATTTAGAAGAGCGGCGTTTTGCCATTGTGCCTTCATGCTTGCAAGCAGTTGATCCTAGTTGATTTTGCTCAAGTCTTTGCACTGAGGAGACGCAAGACTGGTGCCAAGTCCCATATTCTGATGTTTTCTTTTCCAAAGAAGTAAAGGAGAAGTTGCGTTGCTTCAGATTGTCTTTGAGACGCAAGAGTGGCGAGCTGGCAGAAACGTTAGCACGCCGGGCGAAATGCTTACTGGTGTTTCGTCTGCCGTTACGTTCTGAGTTCAAATTCCGCCGGCCGAGGTCGACTTTGCCTTTCATCCTTTCGGGGTCGATAAATTAAGTACCAGTTACGCACTGGGGTCAATGTAATCGACTTAATCCCTTTGTCTGTCCTTGTTTGTCCCCTCTATGTTTAGCCCCCTGTGGGCAGTAAAGAAATAAGACTGGCCCTCCACACTGATATATACACACATATATACTTTTCATGTCTTAAAGATGACTACTAATACTTCTGTATGTCTCTTTTTCTCTTTCAATTTCAGGGTGGCTGGAAGCCATGTTTGAACATCAGTACAGTGCTGACCTCTATACTGGTCCTTATGAATGACCCTAATCCTGATGACCCCTTAATGGCCGACATTGTAAGACCCTTTAATTTTTCTCTTTTTCTTGTTTTTTTTAAATCTTTACCTGCCCACCACAACAGAATTGAGATCCTAAAACCAAGGTGCCATGTAAAAAAAAACACCCCAAACTGCTGGCCTTGTGCCAAAATTCGAAAACTACTACTACTACTACTACCACCACCACTACCACTACCACCACCACCACCACCACTACGACCACC
>NC_069010.1:2777253-2777928 GCF_001194135.2 Octopus bimaculoides
GTGTTTATGTCCCCGTCACTTAGCGGTTCGGCAAAAGAGACCGATAGAATAAGTATTAGGCTTACAAAGAATAAGTCCCGGGGTTGATTTGCTCGACTAAAGGCGGTGCTCCAGCATGGCCGCAGTCAAATGACTGAAATGAGTAAACGAGTAATACTTGGTGGTGTGTAATAAGCACCATTTGAGCGTGGGTCGATGCCAGTGCCGCCTGACTGGCACCTGTGCTGGTAGCATGTAAAGGGCACTATTTGAACGTGGTTGATGCCAAGTGGCATCTGACTGGCTCCCTGTGCCGATGGCACATGAAAAGCACTCACTACACTCTCAGAGTGGTTGGCGTCAGGAAGGGCATCCAGCTGTAGAAACCTTGCCTGATCAGATTGGAGCCTGCGGCAGCCTACTGGCTTGCCAGTCCTCAGCTAAACCGTCCAACCCATGCCAGCATGAAAATGGATGTTAAACGATGATGTTTGATTCTTTTGTCGTGAATGACAAATGGGGGTTGAGTAAAATAAAGCAGTAACCCTGTTCTATGGACAGGCAAGTGTCTGTTGAGGGCTAGTGGTGCATTGCAAACCTTTTGGCAAGTTGAGGACTCAATTTTCTCAAGTGCTTGTGGAACATTTGCTACATAAATATATAGGAGCAGGAATAGCTGTGTGGTAAGAAGCTTGC
>NC_069010.1:2779485-2787292 GCF_001194135.2 Octopus bimaculoides
TATATATATATATATATATATATATATATATGTATATATACATATACGTACATATATATATGTTTGTAGAGCTATTTCGAGGATATTGTTTTTCAATATGCATTTTAATTTATTGTTGGCGTTAGGAAGGGCATCCAGCTGTAGAAACTCTGCCAAATCAGATTGGAGCCTGGTGTTGCCATCCGGTTTCACCAGTCCTCAGTCAAATTGTCCAACCCATGCTAGCATGGAAAGCGGACGTTAAACAATGATGATGATGATGATGAATTATTAATTTGTAATTGAATGAGTTGTATATGGAAACGATTGTAGGTTACAGAAAATTATGAATGAGTTAATTGATATATATCAGTTAACACTCTCCATTTTTTTCCTAATATAGCTATATATATATATATATATACATATATATATATATATATATATGTGTGCGTGTGTGTGTATATATTTATGTGTGTCTGTGTTTGTTCTCCCACTATTGCTTGACAACTGATGTTCATGTGTTTATGTCTTTGTAACCTAGCGGTTTGACAAAAGAACCGATAAAATAGGTACTAGGCTTACAAAGAATAGTCCTGGGGTCGATTTGTTTGACTGAAGGCGGTGCTCAAGCATGGCCACAGTCAAATGACTGAAACAAGTAAAAGAATATATATCTGTATGTGTTTGCTCACTGCTTCTCAACTGGTGTCAGTTTGGAAATATAATATTTCTAAATCTCAGAGAGATTTAAGCAGTAGTGGAGCGACAAAGTTGTAGTATATTGTCAACTTAATGTGACAATCCCAATAAGGGAATACACTACTGCTGTTTAGCCCTAGGAAGCTGGACACAGTAATTGTGTCAAGGCCGACAGGAAGCGGTCCAGCTACAACTGGTGTCAGTTTGTTTACATCCCTGTAACTTAGCAGTTTGGTAAAAGAAACTGATAGAATATTATAAGGAGGTTCATATGTTCAAATAAAACCCTTCAGGGCAGTGCCCCAACATGATTTTAGTCCAGTAGCTGAAACAGCTAAAAGATAAAAGATTTTTAACCCTTTAGCATCCAAACTGGCCATATCCAACCAAAATATTCTGCACGTTTTATGTTCAAACCTGTCAGATCCAGCCTCTCACACCTACCCTACAATATCCTTCTAAAAATAAGCATTCACATCATGAAAATCTCAAAGCTTACAAGATAATCCATAACTAATTCAAAACAATGTGAGTAAATAAGCATTACGTTTAACAGAATAATCTAAAAGGTTTAAGTTTAATTTAATTTTTATTTCTACTTTTTCTCTCGTAGGCCAATGTTCTCACTGTCCAGGACAATGGGGCTGAAACCACAGGAATGGGGACCCAGCTTGGCAAAAGACCCCTTGTCCACGAACAACACAAATCAACTGACAAATGCCCGAGGAAGGAGAACACAAATTAATGAATTAGAAAAGCATTTACATGGCCCTTCCTACATGATTTGATTGAGGTTTTACAACTTGGAGAATAGCGGGAGGGGCTGGCACCGATGAAAGCAGTGATGATAATAATGATGGTGGCAGCTGATGGCCTGTTAGGATGGAATGAAATAATTTTGGTTATGTTTTGGTAATGTGATGTTATAAAGTTCTGTATCTGACCACATAAGGTCAGTTTAGATATGTGTGTGTGTGTGTGTGTGTGTGTGTGTGTGTGTGTGTGTGTGTGTGTATATATATATATATATACACACACACACACACACATGCACAGAGACATACATATACACACACATATATATATATATATACATGTCTAAACACTTGTATCTGTGTGTATATATGTATGTATGTATGTGTGTGTGTATGCATGCATGTGCACAAACATGCATATACACATGTATGCATCAATGTATAGCATATATACATATATACTCGTGTATTTTAAATACATATGTATATGAATGTATATCTATAGATATATGTATATGAGTGTGTATATAAATACATGTGTATGTATATAAATGTATATATGTAAATACATAAATTAAATGTATATGCGTGTGTATAATATATACTATATATACACTTGTGCATATACATATGTATATATATCTATGTAAATAGAATTATATTTGGAGAAAAATTTTCTTAAAATAAACATAATATAAAAAATATCTTTGAAAACAGAATATGAGCCTTTTATAAGGAAGTTTTTGCATGTTAGGTGAAATAGAGTTGAGAGTAGTTAGGACATCTTTCTGAGAGAATGATGCTTTACAGATATCACGGTCATAAACAAGTCTTTTTCATAAAGTCTTCGGGAAAAACCAGTTTCTTAATTTCCTCATTTGTTTTTTCCCCCATTAATTTCAACATGTCTAAGAGATGGATCTTTGATTTGTTGTACCCTAAACTGATGTATTAATTTTTTCCCCCTGATCTGCTAATATAATTAATTCTCTGTTAAATGTGGAGAATATGATGCAGTAAATGAATTATTTTTGTTCGTTTGTTTTGCAATCATAACTTCTTTCCATTCTTGATTCCCTTTGTTGTTCACTGTTCGATTATTTCACCTGTCCCACAACCAGTCTCCACAGTTTGTTACCTGTGTTCTTTCATCTTTGATTTCTTCTTTGACTCTTTGATTATTTCACATGTTCCATGATGAGAATCTCCAGTTTATTACCTGAATTATTTCTTCTTTGACTCCTTGATTTGCTGCCCCTTAACCTGATATATTAATTTTGTTCCTGTTCTGCTGATATAATTCTCTATTAATTGTGGTTGATGTGATGCAGTAAATGAGATTTTAACTTCTTTTTTTTTGCAGTTCATATTAGTATTTACCCACAATTCCTTTCTATTCTTGAATCTCTTGGTTGTTCACTGTTTATTACATGCATTATTCCTCCTGATATGAATTTTGTCTTTGTTAAGAGTCTTTTAAGATTAGGCAGATGTTTTTGATTGATAATTTGTGATTCTTTATTTTTATGAGATTAAATGATTGGTATAGATAGGAAGGATGGAAGTGGAGGCGCAATGACCTAGTGGTTAGGGCAGCGGACTCGTGGTCATAGGATCGTGGTTTCGATTCCCAGAGCAGGCGTTGTGAGTGTTTATTGAGCGAAAACATCTACAGTTCCACAAGGCTCCAGCAGGGGATGGTGGCGAACCCTGCTGTATTCTTTCACCACAACTTTCTCTTACTTCCTGTTTCTGTTGTGCCTGTAATTCAAAGGGGTCAGCCTTGTCACACACTGTGTCACGTTGAATATCCCCGAGAACTACGTTAAGGGTACATGTGTCTGTGGAGTGCTTAGCCACTTGCACGTTAAATTTCACGAGCAGGCTGTTCTGCCGATCGGATTCACCGGAACACTCGTTGTCGTAACCGACGGAGTACCAACCATAGATTGGAAGGTATCATTTGACCGAATGCAGGCTGTTGTTGTTTCTAGGATTATGGGTGACTTCAAATGGAATATGTACTTGCATTTTTGTTTTCACTTTGTGTGAGTGTTACCTTGTGTGTGTTTCTCTGTGTGAATGTTACTTTGTGTGAGTGTTTCTCTGTAAAGCAGGTTGAAATATATTTTGCTTTTGTTATAGTATGATCTACTAAATATAGGGGATAATTTTTGTGAAGAAATATATTTAGTTCTACCAGTTGTTTCTCTCGTTTGTTTATGTCTGTAATTATTGAACATATATGTCTTGCCATGTTGAATGGGAAGTTCCTTTTAACCTTTATCACACTGATTTTCCCCTAGAATTGTTTTCCTTGTCATTGCATTATTTTTGAGGGAACAAAAGATATGATCACCTACCAATTTAAAATTGTTATAACTTTTGTTTTATTGCTTGTACAAACTTGATTATTTTGTATACTAATAAAGGAATGGATGAATAATATTTTTATGTAATACATTAAGGAATAGTCAAAAGAGTTGCTCCTCAGAAATATACCTCCTTGGGGCCAGTACTTTCTTTCAATCAGCCAGCCTTAGATGATAGTATTCACTTGGTACATCGTTCTCAAAATAACTGTCAGCACAGGACTTATTTTTTAAAGCCTAGTACTTATTCTATTGGTCTCTTTTGCTGAACCACTGAGTTATGGAGATGTAAACACATCAACACAAGTTGTCAAGCAGTGATGGGGTGGGGGGAGACAAACACTAAGTCATTCAAATATATATATATCTGACAGGCTTCTTTCAGTTTCCATCTACCAAATCCACTTACAAGACTTTGGTTGGCCCGAGGCTATAGTAGAAGACACCTGCCCAAGGTGCCACACAGTGGGACTGAACCTAGAACCACATGGTTGGGAAACAAGCTTCTTACCACAGCCATGCTGTATCTATGTGTGGGTGTGTGTGTGTGTATGGATTGCCTATGTTCAGTTCTACTGTAATACAAAGGCCTCAACATCTAATGTGGAGGGCATGGATTTGTGATTCAGATCATACTGGTTTGATGAGTCTATCACACTGGCTTGGCAAAGGAGTGCACTTTTTATACTTGTACCCAGTAAAAGTAAATTATATGATGTGTAATATATGTGTTTATGTGTGTATATATATATATATGTGTGTGTGTATACACACATACATACAACCATCATTTTAACATCCATTTTTCCATGCATGGATCAGATGGAATTGATTGAGGTGGATTTTCTACAGCTGGATGCCTTTCCTGTTATCAACCTTCCCTTGTTTCCAAGCAAAGTAATATTTCCCCATGGCTGCACATTGCAGAATATTAGAAATGACTGCAGTCTAATGACTGAAACAATTAAAAGAATATATCAGAATTAGCAAGTTTATGTAAAATAAACAAAGTTTCTAATTTTTTTTTAAATTCAAAAAGCCATTTATTTTTCCAATAAAAATTTTTGTAACCAGATTTTTTTAAATTTTTATAATTTGGCTGACAGTATTTTCTCCAGAGTTGTTTCCCCCTAACCATGTTACTACAGGGGAGAAAACTTATCCGGTGACATAATGCACTTTGTCATGGCATTCACCTGGGAGGGGGTTAAGCCAGCTCTTATTGAGTTCACTATGGACCAGGACAGGTTATAGGGTATGTCCTCAGTCTTGAGATAGCAGCTATGGGTGAGAGGGAGGTAAATTGTTTTCTCGCATAACATGAGAAAGAGCTCAGATGTGTAAAATAACTGCACTTAAAATCATTCGTGCCATCAATGTAAATTCAAGCAAAGTGAATCCGTTTGGTGATCATGGTAGATACGTGCGTGTGTGTCTCTGTGACACAATGCCCGACACAATCCTGGACAACCAGTGTTGGTTTGTTTATGTCCCCATAATGTTATTGGTTTGTCAGGAAAGACTATGATGAAATAAGCACGCTGTTATTGTTCCTGTTGTTGTGGGTTTAACATGCGAGCATCTGTTGGTACCAAATTTGGTATGCCATCTATGATTGGATAAGCGACGTGGAGCTCCTCACAGACAAGTTCTTCATTCTCAGCATCATACCTGAAGACAGAAAAAAAATGGAAATCAGACATTAAATAAGAAAATGTGTATCTACATGTGTATGTGAAGGCATGTAGCTTAGTAGTTAGGGTAGCCAGCTCACAATCATAAGGTTGTGACTTCAATTCTCAGCAATGCATTGTGTTCTTGAGCAAGACACTTTATTTTACATTGCTCCAGTTCACTCAGCTGGAAAAAATGAGCTGTACTTTTATTTCAAATGGCCAACTATGTCACATTCTGTATCATGCTGAATCTCTCTCAGAACTACATTGAAGGTATGTGTGTCTGTGGAGTGCTCAACCACTTGCACATTGTTGTATAGTGAAACTGTACACCCCTCCCAGTAAAAAGTGGTAGTAGCCAGCCATTATAAATAAACCAGTAGTCAGTCGACAGGGGAAGGTCAGAGAACGTTGGAAGTATGTGTAGACTGTGTTAGTAATTATACTATGATACTGAGTTGACATTATAACAGTCCAACCTTTTGAGGCTAATTACACTGTACGACTGGGGGTCGTACAGTGCCAGATAGAAACATTCTATTGATGATTTCGTAATATAACAATATCTGTCAGAGTGACAACCATCGTCAAAAGACAGGTACGAAAAAGACCCCCAAAAACTAAGTACTGGAGTTGATTTGTTTGACTAAAACTCTTTAAGGTGGTGCCCCAGCATGGCCAGTCACAGTCCAATGACTGAAGGAAGTAAAAGAGTAACAAGTATAACCTACCTCAAAGGTTTCTTTGATAGAGGACACACTAAAATATCCAGCATTTTAACATCAAATTGGTTTGGTGGTTTGCATTCACAGAACGGAACTGGAGAGCAATGGATTGCTTGCCTTGAATTGAGGGCATCTAAAAAGAGAAAGAGGAGGAAAGTGTAAAGAGAAGCCATCTATATATGTTACAATGTACACACAGTGCTGATAGGCCCGTAGCAGGAATAGTAAATGAACAACAAAGTGCAAATGTACTGAGAGACCAGTTGGGCATAAGAGGAACCAAATGTAGCATGCAAAAGAGAAGACTACATTGATTTGGACATGTGATACATATGAATGAGGACAGCTGAATAAAGAAGCGCTGATCACTAGAAGTGGATGGTATCCATAGAAGAAGGAGACCCAGGAAGACATGAGATGAAGTGGTAAGGACTGATCTCAGGATGTTGGGCTTCATGGAGAAAATGACAATGGATCGAGATGTCTGGCGATATGAGGTTCTTTAGAAGACCCACCCACGTCAGTGAAACTGAGTTCGAGAAGTGCTGTGTGTCCCACCCAGTACCAGTTACGCACTGGGGTCGATGTAATCAACTTAATTCATTTATCTATTCTTGTTTGTCCCCTCTGTGTGTAGCCCCTTGTGGGCAGTAAAGAAATAAGAAACTAAAAAAAGACCATCATATATATATATATATATATCGTTCGTTCATCGTTTAACGTCCGCTTTCCATGCTAGCATGGGTTGGACGATTTGACTGAGGACTGGTGAACCAGATGGCTACACCAGGCTCTAATCTGATTTGGCAGAGTTTCTACAGCTGGATGCCCTTCCTAACGCCAACCACTCAGACAGTGTAGTGAGTGCTTTTATGTGCCACAGCAAAATATTATTTACATATTAAACATATACCTGGAAACTGGTTCATAAATATTAATGATCTGTAGAGACATGCTATTTCGTTATGCAACCATGATATACTACAAAATATATCAAAAGTCAATACTGTATGCTTAGCGGTATTTCAACAGCTGGATGCCCTTCCTAACGCCAACCACTCAGAGAGTGTAGTGGGTGCTTTTACGTGTCGAACACACGAAGGCCAGTCAGGTGGTACTGGCAACGGCCATATATATTAACTCTTCGAAACGCCGGTGTTTTAATGGTGGCAGCTGATGAAGGATATGTTCTCTATGTGGCCTGCTTGTTTGTTATACCTTGTTTATCATTTTGTCCATGTTCTTTTGCAACGTCATGTACCCAGATATGTATCTATATGTACATGTAGATGAAAGTATGTACATACATGTACATATATATGCATATACTCATATATTGTTTATATACATATATATTTATATATATATATATTAGGGATAAAAATCCAGAATTACAGGTAAAAACTCAATTAAAATAAATTTATTAAAAATTAAAATTAAATTAAGTTTCACAGTATTAAATATAAATATATATAGTTTTAGGGAAAAGAACCAAGTTTCATGAACTCATCGATGAAAATCCACTGTCACATATAGAAAAATTAATAAGTAAAAGCACAATAAATAAGTATAATATAAAGATATTATCTTTATCTTAT
>NC_069010.1:2788141-2788982 GCF_001194135.2 Octopus bimaculoides
AGTGTGTCTGGAGCCCATCCACAGATTTACAACATAGAATTTGATCGTTGCCAGTGCCCCTGGACTGGCTCTTGTGCGGGTGGCACATAAAATACAGCATTTTGAGCGTGGCCGTTGTCAGTACCGCCTGACTGGCCTTCGTGCGGGTGACACATAAAAGCACCCACTACACTCTCTGAGAGGTTGGCGTTAGGAGTGGCATCCAGCTGTAGAAACTCTGCCAAATCAGATTGGAGCCTGGTGTAGCCATCTGGTTTCACCGGTCCTCAGTCAAATCGTCCAACCCATGCTAGCATGGAAAGCGGACGTTAAACGATGAATTGTGATGAACCATAACCTTGGATCTACCATAAAAATACTTGGTGTTCTTTACTAATCTAAACAATATTGTTAGCTTGGAGTGCCAACAGAGAGTTTCTATTTATCTATGTGTGTGTGTCTTTGTGTTTGTGTTTATCCCCTGCCACTGCTTAACAACTGGTGTTGGTATTTACATCCCAGTAAACTAGCAGTTCAGCAAAAGAGATCAATAGAATGAGTGTCAGGCTTAAAAAAGAAAATAAGTTCCTGGATTGATTAGTTTGACTAAAATTCCTCAAGACAGTGCCGCAGCATGGCCGTAGTCTACTGAGTGAAACAGGTAAAAGATCATCATCATCATCATTTAACATCTGTTGTTCATGCTGGCATGGGTTGGATGGTTTGACCAAGGCTGGTAAGCTGAGGGGCTGCACCAGACTTCAGTCTGATTTGGAATGGTTTCTATAGCTGGATGCCCTTCCTAATGCCAGTCACTCCGAGGGTGTATATATATATATATATATATATATATATATATATA
>NC_069010.1:2788992-2789431 GCF_001194135.2 Octopus bimaculoides
TATATATATATATATGTGAATTGACATAAAGGCACTGTCATGGTATTACCTGTCAGAAGTGAAAGTAGAAAAATCTGACAAGGAACGTTACTGCTAGTTTGAGTTGATTCTTTGGCTACTGACAGCTAATACCATGACTGGCCGGAGTTATCTGTCTGTCTGTCTGCCTGCTGGTTTGAGTTGATTCTTTGGCTACTGACTGGCCGGAGCTATCTGTCTGTCTGTCTGTCTATCTCTCTCTCTCGCTATCTATCTATCTATCTATCTATCATTCGAAAGTTATTGGAACAAATTCGACACCTATATCCATGCGTTTGAAACATTACAGAGTATAAGTATCTACGGAGCTAATACCATGACAGTGCCGATGTAAATAAAGAGATGACAGAAAAAGGATTGGTGGAGATGGAGTATATGTAATCTAGGTATGCCCCCCCCC
>NC_069010.1:2789736-2791124 GCF_001194135.2 Octopus bimaculoides
AATTAGGGGGGGGGCGAAGGTTCAGATTACATATAGTCCATCTCTATCAAAGGATTAGTATCGAAAGATCGGCCTATATATATATATATATATATATATATATATATATATCGTCCACTTCTGCCCATGCTATTCTACAAGTTAATATAAATTAATAAATCGACTCACACGACACTATTTTCAGTGATCTCCTCAACGACAACATTCTGATCGACCATAAAAGAACACAATAACAGACACAAGGTCACTCCACGTGGTTTTGCTTGCAAACTCAAACGACCTTCAACACGATAACAACGTCAGTAAATTTATTTATTACTGAAACGTTCGTTCCTTTATAAACTTATTTCTACCAATCAGATTTTCTATTACATTCGATGTTAAGTGTTCTATGATGCAAGTGTCGCTAATTCCTAGCTAATCAAAGTTACAGGCCTGTATTTGAGTGAAAGAGTAAGAGTTATGTCACTAATGAATGAGATAGAGTAAGAGTAATTGAGAAAGCGACTCTATTGATCGTTAGCTTAAGCGATCTCTGGCTTAAAGTGAAAGGAAGGGAGGGGCACAAGTGAGAGTGAAAGAGTAGAAATGAGAGAGAGAGGAAGAAGAAAGCAGAGAGACGGATGAGTGAGAACGATTGAGGGAGGAGTAAAGTAGAGTAGAGGATGAATGAAGTAGAGAGAAAGGGAAGAGTAGGAAAAGATTGCGTGACGCTCTAGATATAGAGTGGGGGGGGGATAAGGTAAATGATAAAGAGACGGGGAAAAAAATGGAAGTAGAAGGCAGAGTAGGTAGTGAACGAGTAAAAGAATAAGACAGGGTAATGGGGAAGAGTACGAGGGGCGAATGTAGGAGAACTATAGAGGGTTGTGAAAACAGATGAGTAAGACAAAGAGAGAGAGAGTAGGGGGAGTGTGATAGGTGAAGTAGTTGGTGTTATAGACAGAGGATAAAGAATAAGAAGGAAGTAATCAGTGGGAAACTGAAATCAAATAGAGAAATATTTAGACATTTGTAGCACCCGACTGCCAGCTGCTGTGGTGGCCGAGTGGTTAAGGCGTTGGACTTGAAATCCAATGGGTTATACCCGCGCAGGTTCGAATCCTGCCCGCAGCGATTTAGTTTTGATATTTTTTTTTATTGCCTATTTTATTTTTTTTTTTTCACTTTTACTTACTTTATTTCTTTTTATAGATTTATACGCTTTCCGATTTTTTTTTTTGAAAGCTTAGGTGAAGGTGCAGCTATGTAGCTTAGAATTTTGCTTCGTAACCTCGTGATCTCTAGTTCGATCCTACGACGTGGCGTCTTCGGTAAATGTCTTCTACTAAAGCTTTGGGCTGATCAATATCTTGTGAATGGATTGACAGGAGATTGGGGGGGGGGGA
>NC_069010.1:2792788-2796211 GCF_001194135.2 Octopus bimaculoides
TATATATATATATATATATATATATCTTTTACTTGTTTTAGTCGAGATTCTGCGGCCATGCTGGGGCACTATCTCGAAGAGGTTTTAGTCGAATAAAATCGACCCCAGTACTTTTTTTTTTTTTTTTTTTTTTAAACCTGCTACTTATTCTATCGGTCACTATTATCGAACCGCTGTTTTACGGGAACTGAAACACAGCGCTACCAGTTGTCAAGCGGTGGTAGGGGAGGAACACACACACACACGCATCAGAGGAGGAGAGAAAATGAGTAACTGGGGCAAAATGAGTAACTTCTGACTTCCCGTTATTTTCTCCCCATTGCAAGTACTGCAGCATCGTTTTGTATTTGCTACATCAGCTTTACGAGTAAAAACTAGTCAGCATAGTTGTTGTCGTTGAAGTTGAGGGGGTCCGAGACATAGTGAGTTGGCAGGTCCCGCTTTTTTCCAAGAAATTTTTCCTCACATTTGACCAGATTGACCAGATACATACATACATACATACATACATACATACATATATACTCTTTTACTCTTTTACTTGTTTCAGTCATTTGACTGCGGCCATGCTGGAGCACCGCCTTTAGTCGAGCAAATCGACCCCAGGACTTATTGTTTGGAAAGCTAGTACTTATTCTATGGGTCTCTTTTGCCGAACCGCTAAGTTACCAGCATCGGTTGTCAAGCGATGTTGGGGGGACAAACACAGACACAAACATATACACACGACATATATATATATATATATATATACATATATACGACGGGCTTCTTTCAGTTTCCGTCTACCAAATCCACTCACAAGGCTTTGGTTGGCCTGAAGCTATAGTAGAAGACACTTGCCCAAGGTGCCACGCAGTGGGACTGAACCCAGAACCATGTAGTTGGTAAGCGAGCTACTTACCACACAGCCACTCCCTGTTGATATTCTTAAAATTATAACGGAGTGTTAATCTTAGCTTAGAAACCGACTCTTTCTTCACTGGCAAGGAAACTTCAAGCAAAACTGAATAGGCTATCTTTCGATTTGATATGAGCACTCTCTCTCTCTCTCTCTCTATGTGATGTCCTTTCGTTCTTTCAACTTGTTAAAAAATATATTCTGTATTTATGAAACTTTCTCTCTCTCGGTCATCGACCATCGCTTTCTTTCCTTCTCTCTCTCTCTCTCTCTCTCTCTCTCTTTCTTTCTTTCTTTCCTTCTTTCTTTCTTTTTTCTTTCTTTCTTTCTTTCTTTCTTTCTTTCTTTCTGTCCTTCTTTCCTTCTTTCTTTCTTTCTTTCTTTCTTTCTTCTCTCTCTCTCTTTCTTTCTTTCTTTCTTTCTCTCTCTCTCTCTCTCTCTCTCTCTCTCTGTCCTTCTTTCTTTCTTTCTTTCTTTCTTTCTTTCTTTCTTTCTTTCTTTCTTTCTTTCCTTCTTTCTTTCTTTCTTTTCTTTTCTTTTCTTTTCTTTGTCTAACGGTCAGTGGTGCTTTCCCATCCCTCTCTCAGAACAGCTTGAGTCAGTGGTGATGCCAGGCAGGCAAGCAATTTCACGGAAAAGGCCGAAGGCCGATTAGATGTACACAAAACCCCATGTGCTTTTTTCACTTGACATTTTCCTCACATCAAATCGAAGGACAGCCACTGAATAGTGACATACATACATACACATATCTATCAATCTATAGATATGGGAGGCGTAGGGAGAGGTGAAGCGAAGAAAAGTTAGAGATACAAAAAGAGGAAAAGGAGGGTAAGAGCTAATCAGTTAAGAAACTCCAATGAAATTAAATAGAGAAATATTTAGACATTTGCAGAGCGTCGCTAGCAGCGGCTGTGGTGGCCGAGTGGTTAAGGCGTTGGACTTGAAATCCAATGGGTTATACCCGCGCAGGTTCGAATCCTGCCCGCAGCGATCAAATTTTGATGCGTAATTCTTATTGTTTCTTTAATTACTCTAATCGTATCTTTTTGCTTTAAGTATGTTATTCGCTTTCAACTTTTTTTAAAATGTTAATTGAAGGTGTGGTTCTAAAGTTAAAAAATGTTGCTTTGCAGACTCGTGGTCTCCGGTTCGATTCTACGACGTGGCGACTTCGGTAAGTGTCTTTCGCTAAATTTTTTTGGCTGACGAATATCTTGTGAATGGAGTGCCGAGAGACTGGGGAGAGAAAAAGTAAGAGAAACAGAGAGAGAGAGAGAAAGAGAGAGAGAGGGAAAGAAAAGAAAGAAACTAATCAGGTAACCAAAATCGTATCAAGTAATATTTTCATATTTGGAAGACTGGTCTTCTGGCTATTGTGGTGGCCGCTTGGTTAAAACGTTGTTCTTGAAATCAAATCGTTTATACTGTTTCGAATCCTGTTTGTAGTGATTTAAATTTACAGATAAAAAAAAACCCCCAAAACACCTTTATATCGACAGTGGATGCTAAATAAGACGCTTGTGTGTTCATATTCCGTAAGTTAGCGGTACGACACTTTGGCATCGCAATATTAGTTACGACTTTTCCTGTGATGAAACGAAAGGATTCTGTTTGATCGACTGAAACACATTTGGTGTTTAAAAAGGACCAACACCAAAATAAAGGCGCTTAGTCAGTGCTGTCATCAGACGAAATTCCTGTTGGAAAACATGGAATTCAAGCCTCAGGCATCTGCAGGTCTGTCGTTGACAAAACAGAAGGCAATGTGTATTTGCAATTTCACGTGGACTTATTGTTAGCAAGCCGAATTTGGCGGCATTCGACTTGAGACAGTGTTTCATAGAGACGTATGGAGCTTTTAAAGCCCAGAGATATACCATAGTGCACAAGAATCGCCCAGCATGGGAGCCAGATCACGTTATTTCAGAGTACCGTGTTTCTTCAGGGCCAGGCGTCGGGCCACTGCACACATGCAATATCTCACTGCCAACAATATATAGAACAGCAGTGTCTTTTTAATCACTGGTGCTAAACGATTCTTACCAATACCAGATTCTTGTCTGCTACGATATATGTTTTTGTTTTAAGCACTGTGCATCTTATATCAGAGCACCTCTGAAGGCAAAACTGCAGTGTTTGGCATTTTCACAAAACATCGACGTTAAGTTGGATATAAAGATTGCTTTATATGCGAGTGTGTCTGTGTGTAATTGTGAGAGTGTTTGTTTGTATGTATGAGCGTGTTTGTGCCCATGAATGTATTATCTTCCATCCTTTATCTCTCACATGTTTCACTCACTGAGTTGCAACCATGCTGGGGCACTACCTTGACGGGTTTATCTGAGCGAGTCAGCCCCAGAATTTACTTTCCTAAACATTTGTACTTCTATCGTTCTCTTTCTCAACCTTCTAAGTTACGGGGATGTAAAGAAACCATTACATGTTGTCAAGCAGTGATGGAGGACAAAGACACACACACACACACACACACACACACACACACACGTGCGTGCGCGCGC
>NC_069010.1:2801061-2803242 GCF_001194135.2 Octopus bimaculoides
ATATATATATATATATATATATATATATATATATATATATATATATATATACATATACAAATGTATATACACACATACACACTCACATACGTATACGCATATACGTGAGAGGCAATAGTAAGACATTGAGAAAAGAAAGAGGAAGAGAGCCAGTGAGAGAAAGAGAGAGTACGAGAGAAGGAAAGAGAGAGAGAGAGAGAGAGAGACAGAGAGAGAGATAGAGAGAGTACAAGAGTGAGAAGGAGAAGAAAAGAGAAAGTTAATCAGGAAATTCCAAATGGAATCAGATAGAGAAATATTTAGACATTTGTAGGACAAGCTTTCAACTGCTGTGGTGGCCGAGTGGTTAAGGCGTTGGACTTGAAATCCAATGGGTTGTACCCGCGCAGGTTCGAATCCTGCCCGCAGCGACTTAGTTTTTGTGTCTTTTTTGTCGATTTCTTTTTTGTTTTTGTAGTTTTACTTTCTCCACTCCTTTCCTGTAGACTTATTCACTTTTATATATATATTTTATTTAAAGCTTAGATGAAGGTGCAGCTATGTAGCTAAGAATTTTGCTTCGCAACCTCGTGGTCTCCAGTTCGATTCTACGACGTGGCGTCTTCGGCAAGTGTTTTCTACTAAAGCTTTGGGCTGATCAATATCTTGTGAATAGATTGACGGGAGATTGAGGAAAGAAGCAAAAGAAAGAGAAAAGCTAATCAATTAAATAAAATCTTATCAAATAATATCTATATATTTTTAGGCCACTTCTGTCAGCTGCTGTGGTGGCCGAGTGGTTAAGGCGTTGGACTTGAAATCCAATGGGTTATACCCGCGTAGGTTCGAATCCTGCCCGCAGCGACTTTTTTTAACGGTTTTTATTGCTTGCTTTTGTAGTTTCACTTTCTCTAGTCTCTTTTTATAGATTTATTCGCTTTCCGTTTCTTTAAAGCTTAGGTGCAGGTTCGAATCCTGCTCGCTGCAATTTGGATTTAGTGCTTTTTTTATGTTGATACCTCATGATGTTTGTGTTTATATTCCGTGACTTAGCAGTGCGACACTGTGACATCGATAAAATAAGCAGTAAGACTTTCAGAAATAACAATAAGCTAATGGTATTCATTATAAGCACTGAGCCATGCGCCTTCATTATAAGCACTGAGCCATGCGCTTTCTTTATAAGTATTGAGCCATGCCTCTTCTTTATAAGCATTGAGCCATGCGCTTTCATTATAAGCACTGAGCCATGCGCCTCCACATATTTTTGTTTAGAAACATGTTTGTTGTAGAAATACTGTGAGTTAAATTAAAACAAATTTAGAAGCATATATTTATATTTACTGACGCGAGCACATGAGTCTGTGTAAAAATAATAGTGAAGTTAACGTAGGCTGGTAGTAAGACTATTGGGCTAGCGAGTTCAAGGTTGTGGGTTCAGTATCCGGGTCGGACGGAGCGTTGTGTGTACTTGATGAAGGCTCTTCTTTTAAAGTTGCTTCCGGTTGCGTTTGCTGCGAAAATGGTTCGTCGGAAATGCTTAGCCTGAAAATATTGCAGATGGAAAATGTCAACGGCCTTTGACGGGTATCGGGTAACAGTAACACACACACACACAGAGTCATCATCATATATAGGTTCTGGTGATGCAAACAGAACAATTCAGACCATGAGAATATATGCGTGTGTATGGGGGCGTGGGGGTGTGCTTGTTATAAATAACAAATTAATGTGTGTGTATGTGTGTGAGACCACTATCCAGTAACCATCAAAGGCCGTTGACATTTTGTATCTGTAAAGCTTTCAGCCTATCTATCTATCTATCTATCTATATATATATATATATATATATGATTATAATTAAATATAATTACAATAGAGGGCACACGAGGCACCTACTTGCTAGAAAGAGGAGCTAAAACCTCAAGTAAATCCCTGAAATACACGCCAGATCACCAGAAATCGGGCAAGTGAGAATAGGTTATCAAACTCATCACAGATCAAAGCTGTAGAATGAAGAATCGGATATATTTGGATATATATCTATCACCGTTTCTACCAGACTCTCTGATGCTGCAATACATCGCTTGCAACTGAGCGCTTCCTCCTCCTGTTGTAGCTTCTGAATGATGCCACCCGGCTGGCTACGCAGGTAGGCCGACATTGCACCCCCGTGTGTGTGTGTGTGTGTGTGTGTGTGTG
>NC_069010.1:2804501-2805843 GCF_001194135.2 Octopus bimaculoides
TGGCACTCTATTGCTTACGACGTCGAGGATTCCAGTTGATCCGATCAACGGAACAGCCTGCTCGTGAAATTAACGTGCATGTAGCTGAGCACTCCACAGACACGTGTACCCTTAACGTAGTTCTCGGGGATATTCAGCGTGACACAGAGTGTGACAAGGCTGACCCTTTGAATTACAGGCACAACAGAAACAGGAAGTAAGAGTGAGAGAAAGTTGTGGTGGAAGAGTACAGCAGGGTTCGCCACCATCCCCTGCCGGAGCCTCGTGGAGCTTTTAGGTGTATTCGCACAATAAACACTCACAACGACCGATCTGGGAATCGAAACCGCGATCCTATGACCGCCTCCACTATGACTTTTATTATGAAGGCTTTAGGTTCCGTCTGCTTTATTGACTTTAGCCTTATTTATTTATTTATTTTTGTATTTCTGCTATTTCTGAAATACTAAGATATCACTATACGATACTATATGCGTAGGTGTTTTCAGACGCGACTTAATGAGGGTGTTCGGTAAATAAAAATAAATGATTTCACCAGTATTTTATGTTTCCTGAATGGAAATTCTAGAATTTTACTGTTGTCAATTCCGCTCAATTTATTCGCATTTCTTAAAAACCTATAGCATTGGATTCGATCCCGCGTGTTGCCACACACGAACTTCAAGCAACAGTTCAGTCATAATTTGATTATGTGCGCAAATCAAAATTTTATCCAATGAACTGCCTTTGTTCATGTGAACACCGCCAATGAATACAGTCAAATTAGCCGCTAACTTTGCAGAGTGTGGAGGCGTCGGATCCTTTATGAAGTTCTCAACACTCAACAGTTCAGAGTGTCTAGGCTCGAGTTTTGCACTACCGGCGAAGAAGACATATCACGGCATCTAAACAGTTACTTGGTACATAGCAAAAACTAACCCTTGTGTTGAGTTGCTGACAGAGACTATCCCTATGTGTCATACGATGCTGTTTCATTTTGTTTCCATTAATTGTACTGTATAAAAACCTTTCCTATTAATGCAACGAATAAATTGTCCCCAACACATACGAGGGTGAACGGACGTGTTTTTGGTGAGTGGAATATTTTGTTGTTGTTGTTGTCGTTGTTGAAATTATTGCTAACGTGTCGAACATTTTCGAATTGGCGAAAATTGTTAGATTTTAAACTGTTGACATTATTTGTGCTTTTGCCCGGTGACGGCAGAAAGGAATTGTCTGTGTTAAGCCATTTTGGCAGCATTGTGTGCTAAAAATTGAACATTTTAAAGCCATTGTAGGCTTATCGTTGCCCTACTACTACTCCCAGCACTCTATCTGTGGCACCCGCTCCAAAACAAGACGC
>NC_069010.1:2809225-2809918 GCF_001194135.2 Octopus bimaculoides
ACACACACACACACACACACACACACACACACACACATCTATACACATTTATCTATGTAAATATGTATATGTATGCACGTAAATATGTGTATGTATGCATCTGAATATATGTCTATCTATCTATCTATCTATCTATCTATCTATCTATCTATCTATCTATATGTATGTATATACATACATACATACATACATACATGTATATAATATACATTCGCACGTGCATACACATACATATATACAAACATGTATGCATATATATATATATATATATATATATATATATGCTTGGATATATGTATGTGTATGCATGTATGAATGCATATATTATGTGTGTGTGTGTGTGTGTGTGTGGAAAGAAGAAAAAACTCCTCGGAAGACGTAGAACGGTAAATTTTGCCGGAAATCACCGAACTTTAACGGAACATGTGACAGGAGAGATTGTGTTGGGTTTGAACGTGATGGTTTGTTGTGAGTAGTGACGATGGCGATCTGGTGATGATAGTAAGGTTATGGTGGCAAAGATGGTGAGGCTATGGTGGTGAGGTGACGGTGGTGGTGGTGGTGGTGGTGGTGATGGTGGTGGTGGTGTGGTGGAGAGAGTGTACGGAGTGTCTGTGGTGCTGGTGACTTTGGTGGTGGCTATGGTGGTGTTGAGGTGGTGACAGGGTTGTTGATAGTGATTTGACTACGATG
>NC_069010.1:2810572-2811063 GCF_001194135.2 Octopus bimaculoides
CACACACACATGTAAGCATGTATAATTATAATAAGGGCTTGAAAATAAATTTTCTAGCCTACACACACACAAATATACACACTCACATATATTGTATTTCGAGACAGTCATTTTTTTTTGCCAAATAAACACACGCACTATATATTCGTTCTTCACTCATTTATTACTGTTCTTATTCTAACTCCTGTCTATTGTCTGGAAATCTTTCGTTACACATCTGTGACCTCTTCAGCAACACTTTCCGTCTTTGTGTGTGCTCTTGGTCCACTTATTTCATTCTGTTCTTCTATGATGTGTAATCCTTATATGTGCATGCTTTTGCGTCTGTGTTTGTGTGTACATGTGTGTGTGTGTGTGTGTATGCATATGTGTCATTGTTCTTAGTAGCACTATGATCCTCCCCTCAAACCCAATGTCGCTGTTGCTGCTGCCCTAGAGCCCGATGTAAATATATATATATAAATATATATATATATATATATATATATATA
>NC_069010.1:2811712-2812827 GCF_001194135.2 Octopus bimaculoides
AAACCCCTTATGATGTAAATATGTTCATAATTCAAATGACGATGAAATTAATAGGGAAAGTCTGAAGGCTGTTTTGCGTAACATTATTAAGTGTACGTAAATTTCATCCGTCTAATTGGCTATAGAAATGCTTGTGTAAAACAACTTTTTGCGCTGCCCTGATTATACATAGCAGGGTAATCCCTTTTTGCAGGAGCTAGGACGGCAATTTGTGATGAAGCAATTGCTGGCGATCTGTTGCTACACAGTTATCAGATTGGGCAGTAGATGTTGATGCACCATTTTGCATTATGTTCAAAGTAGCTTCTGGAATGTAGTGAATTGCTGCAGTCTGTTGCTGTCTTTTTAAACCGGTTGCTTTCTTTCCCCAGCAAGCTCTCTTGTTTGGAGGCATAATCTATGTACATATGAAACAGATCAACAACAGTTATAACAGATGGCAGGGTTGGTAGTTTTCACATTTCGGTAATTTTTCAGATTAACACTCGCACGATTACGTAACCCTAACCGTAACCCTAAAACCCTAACCCTGATCTAAAAACCGTAACCCTGATCTAAAAACCGTAACCCTAACACCCTAGTGAAAATCGTGCGGGTGTTAATCTGAAAAATTACCTACATTTGTAATGAAGTTCACTGATTTGCAATGTGTTGTCCATAAGTTCCGTAGTTTGTATATTTACAAAACATTGATGAGCATGAGTTATCTTGTAGTGAATTCGTGTGTGTACGTGCGCGTGTATGCGTTTGAGAGAGCGACAGAAGAGGGAGAGATGAAAAGAGAGAGAGGAGGAGAAAGGAATAGAGAACGGGAGCAATGAAGAAAGAGAAAGAGAGGAAGGGAGAACGGAAGACAGTTATAAAATAGCAATGCGTGCACGTGTTTATGTAAGAAACACACAGAAACTAAATCTTATATTTATAATGTTGATGTGTGTATGTGTTTATGTGTATGTTGTTGTCACAGATCACGTATGTGTGGTTGTGTGTGTTTTTACGTTTCTATGTTGCACGGAATTTTGTCAGTGAACAGGTCGCGGTCTCAAAGCGTCGAAAATATTTCGACAAATTAAATTTAAATGTTGAAGTGAATCTAACCGTTTTTGTGTGTTTCT
>NC_069010.1:2815639-2815925 GCF_001194135.2 Octopus bimaculoides
GGGGGGGGGGGAACAAACACAGACACACACACAAAATTCCTGTGAAAAATGACCCAGTCAACCATAGGAATTTTCAATGGCCGGATAACTGAAGAGATGTTGGCGTGGGTTCTCACCCCGGCATCCGAAACTTGGTGTTTTATCATGGTTACCGAATAAGTGTCATATTTTTACAGATAAATTCCTCTATTTGCATAATATCGAGGTCTCTTTCTTTCTTTTGTTGTCCTTTCTATCAATATATATATAATTATATATAAAGGGCATTAACTGTGTATTAATGCCT
>NC_069010.1:2815935-2817577 GCF_001194135.2 Octopus bimaculoides
TCAAAATGCTTTTAAGAGATAAATTTTGAAAAGCTGCATTCTCTTGCTTTCGGTAAATATGTTGCTTATTTTTGGTAGTTTTTTTTACTTATTTAGTCCCTCGATAGCGTGAGGCATTAATACACAGTTAATGCCCTTTATATATAATTAAATATATCTATGAAGAAACGATGAATTTTTTTCATTACGAAATTTTTCGTTATTTTTTTCATTATGAGGTTTTTTCACGCTGACTACTTGATAAATTCTTATAAAGAATTTATCCTATATTATATTATATATATATATATATATATGATGGATTTCGTTTGGTTTCCGTCTACCAAATTGAAACAAAGGCAGGTGTATTTTATCAGAAATATGGTAGCAAAACAGTTAAAAACCATAAAGGCTAGCTAGCATCAAGAAAAACGGCGAGCTGGCAGAAATGTTAGCACGTCGGGCGAAATTCCACCGAGGTCAACTTTGCCTTTCATCCTTTCGGGGTCGATTAAATAAGTACCAGTTACGCACTAGGGAGTCGATATAATTGACTTAATCCGTTTGTCTGTCCTTGTTTGTCCCCTCTGTGTGTAGCCCCGTTTGGGCAGTAAAGAAATAAGAAAGACATTCATTCAGGATGTAGAAGTCTGCTTAGAAATGTGTCATCAAATCCAGGCAGACATGAGAAAACAGATGTAGAATTAATGGTGGTGGTGGTGGTGGTGGTGTTGATGATGATGCTTGCCTTAAGTATGTTAATTATGTCTTCTCCAGGTCAGATTAATTGCTTTCACTAATTGTGTTTTTCGTTTTGTTCTTCAGGTTACCCACTCAGATCCTTGTGTGTTAAAATCTCATCAACCAACACAGAATCTCAACATG
Source organism: Octopus bimaculoides (assembly GCF_001194135.2). NCBI lineage: Eukaryota > Metazoa > Mollusca > Cephalopoda > Octopoda > Octopodidae > Octopus > Octopus bimaculoides. The sequence goes on from NC_069010.1 coordinate 2,816,800, forward strand.
TACAATAATAAAGTAAGTGGTGTTCTTGTTGTTGCTGTTTAAATCCCAGGTTCCAGTGGACCAGTGCTCAAAGATGCTCCAGTTGTGACCATCCTCTCTTTCATTCAGATGTGTATCTAGGACTACATTATTTGATATGCTCATATATATACGTAATATATATATATATATATATATATATTGGCTGTTGCCAGTACCGCCTGACTGGCCCTCGTGCCGGTGGCACGTAAAAGCACCCACTACACTCTCGGAGCGGTTGGCGTTAGGAATCGCATTCATTCTCTGCATGTGATTAGACCCACAAATTTTGCTAGGAACCCATTGAACCAATTTACTGACTTTTCTGATGGCATGCAAGTGTCGATGAATGGTTGAACGACCAAATTCAAGCTTCTCTGCTAGTTCCTCAACAGTTCCACCAGGGTTTGCAGGATGTCCTGTACGAGCTCTACAGATCTTCCAGGACGAGGCTCGTCTTGTAAGTGGTAGTTTCCGGCCCAGAATTTCTGAAACTACCATTGATACTGGCTTACGCTTATTGTCTGATCCCCATATACTGCATTAATATTCCTCACACTTTCCATTGTGTTGTTGCCTTTATTGAACTTATAAAGCAAAATATGGCATATATGCTCCTTTGTTACTTCCATTATAGCTTTGAAAAATTAAATGTTAAAATTGAACTGCACTCTTCAAAATTTGCACTAAGAATAAGCACAAGTTAAAATTTACTTCCTGCTTTTATAGGAAGTTGATGCAGATAGTTTATCCCATCCCC
>NC_069010.1:2818222-2818863 GCF_001194135.2 Octopus bimaculoides
TATATATATATATATACATATATATACATATATATATATATATATATATATATGTATATTATTTTGCATATCAATCTATGTGTGTATGAACACATACACACACACACGCACATATGTTTAGAAGCTTTTTTTAAAAATTACTTTATATATCGTCAGATATAATTACAAAAAGGTTTTTTCAAAATTATTTTAAAATATTTGCTATTACTCAACTTAATGTCATTAACCTTTGAGGAAGAAGTTTGAATGTATGTGTATATTTTATATCTAGTGTGTATTCTGTATGTAAACAAAAACACACGTTCCAGGCTAATGCACTAGCCCGAAGCGCATGTGTTGGAAAAGTCGAGGAACAATAGGTTTTAAACACAGATGCAAACAAGGCCTAAATTATTATATAAAAGCCTCTGCCTCAAAGGTTAGTGACATTCTGTTAAATATAAATGATTTTTTTTTTTAAATGCTTAATAACTTTAATTTTTTTTATGTGTATATGTGTGTGCATGTGTATCTATCTACCTGTCTGTCTGTCTGTCAATCTGTCTGACTGACTGACTGTCTGTCTGTCTGTCTGTCTATCTATCTGTCTGTCTGTCTATCTGTCTGTCTGTCAGTCTATCTGTCTGTCTATCTATCTGTCT
>NC_069010.1:2820326-2822274 GCF_001194135.2 Octopus bimaculoides
TATATGTGTGTGTGTATATGTTAAATTCAAATTACAACAAACGTAAATAAACAAATGAAGTTTGCTTTTAGAAGCGTTGAGATGTCTTTAGAAAGTTAAAGAAGTGATTTTAAATTCTCAATCGCAGAATAATGCTAATAATATAGCCTGAACAGGATAAACTACCCCTATTTTGCAGAGAAAAGTGTAGGTGGCTATAGCTAGCCACCTACACTTTTCTCTGCAAAATAGGGGTAGTTTATCCTGTTCAAGCTATATTATTAGCATATGTGTATATATGTCTTTTTATCTAGGTATGTTTGTATGTGTATGTATGCATGTACATCCATCCATCTATCTATCTATCTATCTATCTATCTATCTATATATCTATATATATATCTACATATATAATCTGCATATCTCTCTATGGATCTATATTAATCTGCCATCTGCTCTCTACCCTTTCAGAATGAAAATGATTCTGGAAATATTCCTTGCGATGATTGGTGGGGTTACGGTGGAGATGTCAAAACACCAGAGAAAGAAATGGCACTTGAAAAGGTAAAGTGGACTAAGAAAAAACAGCTTTTATTTATTGTTGTTGTTGTTGTTGTCATTGTTGCAGACATAAGGTTGAGCAGCTACGATGTGGGCTACTACTACTACTACTACTACTACTACCAGTTGTTGGTATTGTACTGTCACCGGACAATCTGAAGATGATGGGCATTAGAGCCTTGACCATCTTCATTTGTTTTGTTCAAATGGACTGCATATATATATATATATATATATTTATATATATATGTTGTGTTGGCACTCTGTCGCTTACGACGTCGAGGGTTCCAGTTGATCCGATCAACGGAACAGCTTGCTCGTGAAATTAACGTGCAAGTGGCTGAGCACTCCACAGACACGTGTACCCTTAACGTAGTTCTCGGGGATATTCAGCGTGACACAGTGTGTGACAAGAGTACAGCAGGGTTCGCCACCGTCCCCTGCCGGAGCCCCGTGGAGCTTTTAAGTGTTTTCGCTCATTAAACACTCACAACGCCCGGTCTGGAAATCGAAACAGCGATCCTATGACTGCGAGTCCGCTGCCCTAACCACTGGGCCATTGCGCCTCCACCTGATTTCGATGATGACTATGATAGTGATTATGATGGTGAATGTGGTGGCCATGGTGATGATGGTAGTTATTACAATGTCGACGATAACAATGATGATAATTAACAATAATGACGGCTGTTTTATATTTTCAGTTCACAAATGAAATCTGGGATCACTTGACAGAGGAACAGATAAACGACAGCGTGTTCCTGAAACGATGGCTAATAGGTAAGGTGTTCAATTTCAGGGTCTCGGCTACGGTGGCCTTGGGGTGGTACAAGCAGGTTAGCAGAAGGGCTGGGGAGAAATTACCCCTGAAATGCCAAACATCATCAGTTGATCTTTCATTAGAGAATAGCTGATTCTTTTCAGTTGATTTTTTTATTTAGCCCTTTAGCATTTGGACATTTGTTGCAATTACTCTTTTACTATTTTACTTGTTTCATGAAATTGTGATAAAAAATTTTAACTCGGGTTGCTTCAAGCTACAAATTTGTATCAAAGAACTGGTGATGGTTTCCTGTGGGTTGCTATGAAAAGAGTTATGGGAAAAATAATTTTTTTATTGCTCTTTGCCCGTTTTGCACACACATGCATGCAGCCCTTTCCTGCCATTTAAGGGTTAGCTTTGTTATTGCTGTTGTAATTTAGCCCCCAAGTGGATCAGGATTGACCTGGGGTTAAGCAGCAACTACGCCGTTCTGACCTTCCACCTCTAACCTCTAATGTTTATGACCTTTTTTTTCTATTCCAGCTCGGCAGTTTGATGTGGCCCAAGCTGTGGAGATGTTCCTAAAGGTTAGTTACCTGTGTATATATATATCATCATCATCATCATCGTTTAACGTCCGCTTTC
>NC_069010.1:2822284-2822831 GCF_001194135.2 Octopus bimaculoides
TGTGTGTGTGTGTTTGTAGTCAATTCAAATAAATGAATAAAAAACAAAAGGAATGTGAGGATATGCACAAGAAATGTATTCGTTGGAACCTCGATGAAAGGAGAGAGTTTGACGTTTTAAGCATAGCTCTGTCGGAAAGGAAAATGGAAAAGTCCAATGATGGAAAAGAAATTGCCAACAACACATATGTAGTTACATTGCTGTATGTATGTAGGTATGCATGTATATAGCCCTAGTAGGGTGGAGGCGCAATGGCCCAGTGGTTAGGGCAGCGGACTCGCGGTCGGAGGATCATGGTTTCGATTCCCAGACCGGGCGTTGTGAGTGTTTATTGAGCGAAAACACTTAAAAGCTCCACGGGGCTCCGGCAGGGGATGGTGGCGAACCCTGCTGTACTCTTCCACCACAACTTTCTCTCACTCTTACTTCCTGCTTCTGTTGTGCCTGTAATTCAAAGGGTCAGCCTTGTCACACTGTGTCACGCTGAATATCCCCCGAGAACTACGTTAAGGGTACACGTGCCTGTGGAGTGCTCAGCCACTTGCAC
>NC_069010.1:2823448-2825960 GCF_001194135.2 Octopus bimaculoides
CTAGTAGGGTGGAGGCGCAATGGCCCAGTGGTTAGGGCAGCGGACTCGCGGTCGGAGGATCATGGTTTCGATTCCCAGACCGGGCGTTGTGAGTGTTTATTGAGCGAAAACACTTAAAAGCTCCACGGGGCTCCGGCAGGGGATGGTGGCGAACCCTGCTGTACTCTTCCACCACAACTTTCTCTCGCTCTTACTTCCTGTTTCTGTTGTGCCTGTAATTCAAAGGGGTCAGCCTTGTCACACTCTGTGTCACGCTGAATATCCCCGAGAACTACGTTAAGGGTACACGTGTCTGTGGAGTGCTCAGCCACTTGCACGTTAATTTCATGAGCAGGCTGTTCCGTTGATCATCAAGACAAGGAAATCCTTCAACACATCTTTAGTGATAATTACAATCGTTAATAGATAAACTCTGTTTGCAGCTTGAGTTTATACAATACGCGCAGGAGTGGCTGTGTGGTAAGTAGCTTGCTTACCAACCACATGGTTCCGGGTTCAGTCCCACTGCGTGGCACCTTAGGCAAGTGTCTTCTTCTACAGCCTCGGGCCGACCAAAGCCTTGTGAGTGGATTTGGTAGACGGAAACTGTAAGGAGCCTGTCGTATATATGTATGTATATATATATATATATGTATGTGTGTGTATATGTTTGTGTGTCTGTGTTTGTCCCCCCCCCCAACTTCGCTTGACAACCGATGCTGGTGTATTTACGTCCCCGTAACTTAGCGGTTCGGCAAAAAGAGACCGATAGAATAAGTACTAGGCTTACAAAGAATAAGTCCTGGGGTCGATTTGCTCGACTAAAAATCGGTGCTCCAGCATGGCCGCAGTCAAATGACTGAAACAAGTAAAAGAGTAATATTTGAAGTCAATTTTTTACTCAAGTTTCAAGCAGTTTGTACTGAAACATCTGTAACTGATCATGAAAGATGTATTGAAGGATTTCTTTGTCTTCTTATTTAGATTATAGATATGTGTGTGTGTATTACACATAGAAAAGAGAGAGAGAGAGAGAGAGAGAGTGAGAGAGAGAAAACCTATGTGTCCTGACATTATGGTCACCCTGTATCAACAAACACATCTTCAATCCTCTAAACCTGTCTATATGCCCCTAACACCTATAGGTCCTCATCAAAAACGTTTCCAATCCTTAAAGCCTCTATGTCTCTCTATATCTCCTTAACCTCTGCACAAAACTTTCTGGTCCTTACCAGACATCTCCAGTCTATTGGCTCCTACCAAACTTAGCTCAAATGCCCTAATCTTGTTTGTCTACATATCTTTAAACCCTACCACAAAAGCCTGTTGGCCCCTGTCCTTACATCCCTACTGCAAACCACTAAGCCTCTCTGTCTACCACTAACCCCTGCTACCAAATATTTTGCCCCTACCAAACACATCTCCAGCCTCCTAAGCCTGTCCATCCGTATATCACTAACCCCTAACATAAGTCCCCGTTAGCCCTTACCAAAGATAACCCCAGTCTGTTAAGCCTGTCTCTCTATGTCACACTATTCTCCAATTTTCTTTTGCAGAGTAAATCATTCCGAGAGAAAATGAAAATAGATGATCTGCTGGAAAACTACGTCCCACCTGAGGTATATATACTTATATATACACCCACCTTTATTGTCATTGTAAAAATATTATCATCATGTTATCGTTTAATATCTGTTTATCATGCTGGCATGGGTTGGGCAATTTGACAGGGGCTGGCGAGCCAGAAAACTGCACCAGGCTTCACTGTCTGTTTTGGCAGGGTTCTTGTACAGCTGGATGCCCTTCCTAATGCCAACCACCTTACAGAGTGAACAGAGTGCTTTTTACATTAGCACCAGCACTGACGAGGCCGGTTTTGGCATATATATACGCACATTTACTAAAACTATGTATACACAAATGCATTTATTGTATATAGAGACACCTAGTTCTGAGTTCAGTCCCACCATGTGGCATCGTGAGCAAATGTCTTCTACTCCAGCCTTGGGCTGACAAAAGCCTTGTGAGTGGATTTGGTAGACAGAAACTGAAAGAAGCCAATCGTATATATATATGTGTGAGTGTCTGATGTGTGTGTGCTTGTATTTGTCCCCTCATCCTTGTTTGACAACCGATGTTGGTGTAGTTACATCCTTGTAACTTTGCGGTTCAGCAAAACATACTGATAGAATAAGTACCGGGCTTACATTTTTAATCAACCAAATATGAACCATTTTGTTGCACAATGCGTCTCCATCTTTCCTTTAACTTGAAAATACTCTCTTCCCAGAATTGAGGTGGTTTCATGGCAAATAAGTCGAAAGGTAAGCTACTATAAATTGGCACGAACTTTCCGGACAACCCAATATTTTACAGACAAATAAGTAAATTTCAAAACACAGTGTAGCCGTGAAAACAGCAGAACGTTTGGGTATGTTACCGTTTATAAGGTGGAAAAAGTTGCCACAGACAGCCACGGGACTTGAGCCCACAACCTCTCTGATATCAGCTGAGTACTGTACCATTAAGCTAA
>NC_069010.1:2826190-2827096 GCF_001194135.2 Octopus bimaculoides
CGTTCCCAGCAAGTTGTTTTACACCTATTAGACTAACGTTTTTAAAAATTTTTGTCACCGGGTCAAACACTATAATTCAGAGGCCATGGAATGAAGATGTGAATGTTCCGAGTCCTCTCCCCACCCCGCCTTTCGCGGGAGCGCGCTTGTTTTTTTTTCATATTCGTTCAGAACAAGTCGTTTTACATCTATTACACTATTTTTCTTTCGTTTCTTGGCTCCGGTGAGGCGTCTCGGAACATTCAGGATGCGAATATTCCGCGGCCTCTCTCCACCCACCCGTTCGCAACAAGTTGCTTTACACCTATTAGAATATTTAATTTTTTTATTTCTCACCGGGTCAAACCCTTTAGTTTGACCGAATTTTTAACGCTAAATAATAGCTTTTGGAATGAAACGACATTTTATAAACAAACTTCGGAAACATCTTCTAAGGGCAAAATACCCAAGCTTTCTGCTGTTTTCAAAGCTATTCTGTGTTTGAAATTTTCCTTACTTGTCTGTAAAATGCCACACACAAGTTCCTTTATAAAATGTTGTATACACACAGATATGCTCATTATATCTACATTGGCACCTTCGTTGTGTGTATGTTTTTATATTTACACTCACTCTAATTGTCCCACGTAGTTGTAAATGTGATGTTCTGATCAGGAGTGGAATGTTGGCCTGTCCACTAATGAGGTGAATAGCAAACAAGTAAAAGATAACACACACACACACGTATGACAGTAGAACGTGTGTAATAATTGAAGGCGGTACTGGTCTACTATACAGATCAAATGCTGTGCAAGTAATAGTCCTGGAGTAAGGGAGGTAACTCTGGTTGATCCAGTTGTCCAACTATTTTTATATGAGTGATTGTAACAGGTATTTATATATATATATATATATATATATATATAT
>NC_069010.1:2830602-2833583 GCF_001194135.2 Octopus bimaculoides
AATAAACACACGCACTGGTTCAGTCCTTTATTAATGAAATAATTTAACAAAAAACTATATAAATTAATAAAGGACTGAACCAGTGCGTGTGTTTATTACCGGCATAATGCCTCTCCCAAGGTTTAATTTTATATATATATATATATATACACACACACACACAAACACACAAGTGTGCATGTTATTATGTGTGTATTCCCTTCTATCTGTTAGGAGGCATGTATGCTCTTGACAGGAACTTGTGCCTACCAAATCCACTCACAAGGTTTTGGGTTGGCCCGAGGCTTAGCAGAAGACACTTGCCCATGGTGCTGTGCAGCGGGATTGAACTTGGAACCAGATATATATTTATAGGTGTGTGTGTATGTATGTGTGTAAATCTAATTATATATATATGTATGTATGTATATAAATATGTATATATATATATATATATATTTGGCTGTATATGATGCTTCCCCACTACTTCTGCTCACGATCAGAGATGCACATATCGTCAGCCACCAAGGGACATGCTCAACTGGTTAAAGTCATACAACTGACAGGCAAATCAGTGGTATTGAGCAGAATATTTGCTGTAGCCCATCTTCTGTACCATGTAGCCCATCTTTTATACCATGTAGCCCATCTTTATTATTATTATTATTATTATTGCTATTTTTTATGTTTTATATTTCTCTAGGTCATTACAAAGTACATGCCAGGAGGTGATGTCGGCCACGACAAAGAAGGCTCCCTCATCCGTATCGTCCCATGGGGGGAGTTGGACATGAAGGGGATCATGTCTTCAACGAAAAGATCTGATTTGGTAAAGAGTAAATTGATCCAGTTTGAAAACGTCCTCGAGGACTGCAAGATCATGTCACAGAAGGTAAACTTTTGTTACTCCACCGACTATTATTGTTGTTTGTTGTTTGCTGTTTTCGTTGCTGCTGCCACTACTATGATCATTGTTGTTGTTGTTGTTAGTGTTGCTGCTGCTCCGAGGTTGACTTTGCCCTTCATCCTTTCAGGGTTGATTGAATAAGTATCAGCTATGCATTGGGGTTGTTGATGTAATCGACTGGTCCCTTATCCCCAAAATTTCAGGCCTTATGCCTATAGTAGAAAGGATTATTGCTTCTGCTGTTGTTAGTGTTGTTGTTTGTGCTGTTTACGTGGCAGTGGTACAGGGTTCTTTCTTGCAGGCCAATCCTTTTCAACGGGGAGTGGCATTAACACTTCTGCAGTGGAGGGCGAGTGTTCTTTAGTGTATCGAGGTACCAGATATCTCGAGTCCTTTGTCGTCTCCTACATAAGGGATTTTCGGTACTACTAAAGCAGCGCGGACTCGAACGCGCAGTCGCGCTAGCTAGTCGTGAGTGGTCGATCCTAACCCTAACCCTAAACACGTATTCATTTGCACACGCGGGTTAGGGATAGGGTTAGGGTTAGGGATAGGGTTAGGGTTAGAATCGACCACTCAAGACTAGCTAGCGCGGACGCGCGACTGCGTGTTAGGGTCCGCACTGCTTTAGTAGTACCGGGATTTTCAAGACAGTATTATGTGATCTGAGGGAGATTTTGCTACAGCTGTTGCTGGAAGAACACATTAGATTGTGTAGTCCTAGATATACTATGTCTGAATAAAAGACTGGATGCCCATGGCTGAAAACAGCTTGGATCATAGGTCTGTTAAATCAAGACTGTTCTGGGGCCACAGAATAACAAGTAAACACACATAAGATAATGTAGTCCAAGATATATATATATCAGGAGTGGCTGTGTGGTAAGTAGCTTACTTACCAACTACATGGTTCTGGGTTCAGTCCTATTGCATGGCACCTTGGGCAAGTGTCTTCTACTAAAGCCTCGGGCCGACCGAAGCTTTGTGAGTGGATTTGGTAGATGGAAACTGAAAGAAGCCTGTCGTATATATGATATTTACTTTGTTTTATATTATACTCATTTATTGTGCTTTTAATCGTTAATTTTTCTATATGTGATAGTGGATTTTCATCGATGAGTTCTTGAAACTTGGTTATTTTCCCTAAAATTATATATTTTACATATATTTTATCTATAAAGCTCAATTTAATTTTGATTTTTTATAAATTGATTTTAATTGAGTTTTTACCTGTAATTTTGGATTTTGTCCTTAATATTACTATATATATATATACATAGGTGCAGGAGTGGCTGTGTGGCAAGTAGCTTGCTTACCAACTACATGGTTCTGGGTTCAGTCCCACTGCATGACACCTTGGCCAAGTGTCTTCTACTATAGCCTCGGGCCGACCAAAGCTTTGTGAGTGGATTTGGTAGCACAGTTTGTAAGGAATAAATGCTTGACTGTCGATCGTATTTGAAAAAGATTGACAGGTATTTGTATGTATGTGTGTATTGTCTGTATGTATATATATATTAATAATATAGCCTGAACAGGATAAACTACCCCTATTTTGCAGAAAAAGTGTAGGTGGTTAGCTGTGGACTCGAACTCACATCGTTAAAGAAGTGATTTTTAAATTCTCAATCGCAGGATAATGCTAATAATATTAGCATTATCCTGCGATTGAGAATTTAAAAATCACTTCTTTAACTTTCTAAGATATCTCAACGCTTCTAAAAGCAAACTTCGATTGTTTGTTTACGTTTGTCGTAATTTGAATTTAATATATATATAAAGATTATGAAGGGTAATGGAGTCAACCAGACCCTAAAGATACAGGTACGACCGAGTAAGTGCTGTATACGGACTAGTTTTGCCCCAGGTGTGGTTGCAACATGAATGGGGAATATAACATGAGTCGTGTATTAGCGTGTGTATATATATATATATAAAAAAAGAATGAGATCAAGAGACCAATGGCATAAAATATAAATTTACTTACGTGTGTGTTTAAATATATTTTTTTATATCAAAAATGTGGCAAAAGAATATAGTATCTGTTAACAATCTTAGCAAAATACTCACAGTTGAGTTTTTGTATATATATATA
>NC_069010.1:2834586-2836938 GCF_001194135.2 Octopus bimaculoides
TATATATATATATATATATATATATATATATGGTAGTAAGTTTTAAAAAAGGTTTTCAAAAATACTCACAGTTTGTAGGGAATAAATGTTTATCCATCGTATTTGAAAAAGATGTGTCGCTATTCTTTTTTACTATTATCATAGTCCAAGGACGGTATTAGAAATTGAAAGCAAACTTAAAATTCCCGCGAATCAGAATGAGTTCATTGGTAACCATAGTTACATGTATGTGTATTTACGTATGATTGCTCGTGTGTCTGGTTATTTGACTCTCACTCTTTCTCCATCGTTTCTTTCTGTCTTTTTTTCTTGGATCGTTGTTAACGTTCATAAGAGAAGGTAGCAGTTGAAACGATTTGTAAGAGGAGTAGTAAGAGTAAATTAGATTGAATTAGGGAGGGGGTTGATTATGTATGTAGTTTTATCGATTTCTTTTCGTAATAAGGAGTTATTTTGACCCCAAAAATGACCCTATGACCTACGCTATGGTATTTAGAATATTAATTCCGATGTTTTCATCCACTAAATTTGGAATTGTGTATGTATAAATGTATAAATGTAAAACATGCATACGCACAGAGAAAATCTGCCATTTATAGATAAGATAAGCATATTAAAAGGGATTTGTGGGAGAACTCATTTAAATAAAAGGGTTGGAAACCACTGCTTTAGTGTCTTTATGTATATATGTATGTATGAGCCAATAAGGGAGATGTGTACGTGGTAGCTAGACCTGTTAGTAATAGCAACCAAAATTCTCTCAAATCACACCCTACTGTCTTATGCAGGTGTTTATGTATGTACTAGCAAACGACCACCCCTCCGTCCATTGGACGGTCTGTATAGGTGAAGAGAGCTATTTGATTTGGAAGCAGCAGCGCGTGCACGCCGACGGTCAGCTTGTTCGGGTGTTTCCGAAAACCCTAGCCATCGACGTAGAGGCAGCATCTCGTGCACAGCTGTCTCGCTTCCACGCAGTGAACGCATGGCAAAAGCATTTCTTGTTTTTTTTTTGGGGGGGGGGGCAAGGTTACTCTTCCTTCTTCGAGGCATCCTATCAAGAAATTTCAATAAAACCTAATAGAATTAAATAAAAATATTATCTCAATGGTTTTTGCAAGCTCTCCATATTGTTTTTTTTTTTTTTAAAGGAACAAAACGAGCGGTTACGTTTAGAAACGCGCGCGAGCGTTAGAAGCGCGTGCGCGAGTTAGAAGCGCGTGCGCGTGTTAGAAGCGCGTGCGAGTGTGCATGTGATTGTGTGTGTGTGAGAGAGAGAGAGAGAGTAAAAATGAGAGAGTGATAGAAGTATGTACGTCTATATGAAATGGACGTGCTTGTGTGTGTACGCGCGCGCGCGTGCCTGCGCGTGCGTATGTGACAGAGAAAGAGGGTGAGAAAGAGAGATAGAGAGAGTGAGTGAGTGAAGGTAAACACACACACACACACACACACATTTAGAAAATGTGACGTCACAGTATAAAACTTTTACGGTATAGTTGATTGAAGATAAGCGAAAAGAACAGAAAGAAAGTAACAGATGTATGGACGTGTGTGTGTATGTATGTGTGTGCGTGCGTGCGTGTGTGCCGGTTGTCTTAGCAACTGATTGATTTTAATGGCAGAACAAACAGGACAAAAACATTACAAAAATAGCGATTCTCACCTTGGAACTAACTATTTTGAAAATGTTTTTAGATTACGGAACGCCCAGCTCTGTCATGTATCCATGTTTAAAATTTCAGCGCGATCGGGTGAACAATACTCAAGTTATAAGTTCACAAACAGACAGACAGAACGGATTATATATATATATGTATATATTAAGAAGAAGATGAGCCAATAAGGGAGATGTCTACATGGTAGCTAGACTTGCTAGAAATAGCAGCTAAATCTTTGTTAAAATCTTTGATCATAAAGTCTACTGGATCTGTGAATTGCCTGTGGCTAAACAGCATCAACATTAATGCATAGGAATGATAACAGTACTGTTTTGACTTGTGTTTCAGATTGAACGACGGGTTATTGGACAAACTGTCATATTTGACATGGAAAATGTGGGTACCCGACATCTGTGGAAGCCAGGTAGGTGCATTATGTATGTGTGTGTGTGTTTGTGTGTGTATTATATATATTTTATCTTTTACTTGTTTCAGTCATTAGACTGTGTCCATGCTGGAGCACCACTTTGAAGAATCTTTAGTCAATTGAATCAACCCAGTTCCTTTTCTGTTTTGTTTTCAAACTTGGGACTTATTCTATCAGTCACTTTTGCCAAACAGCTATGTTACAGGGAAGTAAACACAGACACCAGTTGTCAAGCAACGAGACTCATGCATATATATATATATA
>NC_069010.1:2837973-2838906 GCF_001194135.2 Octopus bimaculoides
ATGGTACCCTGTGAAAAGCATTGGTAATGGTACCATGTGAAAAGCACTGGTGATGATACCCTGTGAAAAGCATTGGTAATGGTACCATGTGAAAAGCACTGGTGATGGTACCATTTGAAAAGCATTGGTGATGGTACCATGTGAAAAGCATTGGTGATGGTACCATGTGAAAAGCACTGGTGATGGTACCATGTGAAAAGCATTGGTGATGGTACCATTTGAAAAGCACAGGTGATGGTACCATTTGAAAAGCACTGGTGATGGTACCATGTGAAAAGCACACACACGCATATGCATATATATTTACACACACACACACACACACACACAACTGGTACAACGTGACAGCAAAGAACAGCACACATTCACTCTCTGTGTGTGATTAGACTCGGAAAGTTTGTGAGGAACCCATTGACCCGGTTTGCTGTCTTTTCCAATGCATGCAGGTGTTGATTAATGGTTAGATGACAAAACCAAGCTTCCCTGCTAGTTCCTCAACAGTCACAATGGGATTTTGTCCCACCAGAGTTTGCAGGATGTTTTCATTGAGCTCTACAGATCTTCCAGGACAAGCCTCATCTTCTGAGCTGTAGTTTCCAGCTTGGAATTTCTGGAACCACCGTTGACACTGGCTTATGCTTATTGTCTGATCACCATATACTGCATTAATATTCCTCACACTATCTGTTGCATTTTTTGTCTTTATTGAACTCACAAAGCAAAATATGCCGAATATGCTCCTTTGTCACTTCCATTACAGCTTTGAAAAATAACTGTTAAAATCGAACTGCACTCTTCAAAACTTGCACTGATAATAAGAACAAGGTAAAATTACTACCTGCTTTTATAGGAAGTTGATGCAGGTAGTTTATCCCGTCCTTCCCCTGATTTTTAGTTCATGCAATTGAAAAAACCACATTATTTACGAGATGA
>NC_069010.1:2842458-2844835 GCF_001194135.2 Octopus bimaculoides
TTGTAGCAACAAACACACATATATATGTATGTCATAGGATCGCAGTTTCGATTCCCAGACCGCGCGTTGTGAGTGTTTATTGAGCGAAAACACCTAAAAGCTCCACGAGGCTCCGGCAGGGGATGGTGGCGAACCCTGCTGTACTCTTTCACCACAACCTTCTCTCACTCTTACTTCCTGTTTCTGTTGTGCCTGTAATTCAAAGGGTCAGCCTTGTCACACTCTGTGTCACGCTGAATATCCCCCGAGAACTACGTTATGGGTACACGTGTCTGTGGAGTGCTCAGCCACTTGCACGTTAATTTCACGAGCAGGCTGTTCCGTTGATCTGATCAACTGGAACCCTCGTCGTTGTAACCGACGGAGTGCCAACAACAACATTAAACTATGTATATATGTGATGTCTATATATTAATTTATATCTACACTGTGATGTATGTATTAATTTGGGACCCATGGAAGGACATCTTTATATTAATCAGAATGTATAAAACAAGGATTGTGAACAAGCATTGGATGTTTAGAAGAAGGTTATGAAAATGCTTTGAGGAGGCAAACGGTTAAAATGATGTGATAATGTTGTCCTTATTGCTGATAATGTTGCTGATGTTGCTGTTGTATTTTGCAGGTTTAAATCTCAATATGTATCTCTCGCATATCCTTGAAGATAATTACCCAGAAATGATGAAGCGACTATTTCTAATTAACGGTAAGTCTTTTCGTCATTTTGTTGTGGCTGTCATTGGGGATGGTCATGCTTTGTTGTCTGCCCATCTATCTTTCTCCTTCTGTATGTGTGTGTATATATATATATATATCTATCTATATATATATATATATATATATATATATGTGTGTGTGTGTGTGTGTGTGTGTGTGTGTGTGGAGGCGCAATGGCCCAGTGGTTAGGGCAGCGGACTTGCGGTCATAGGATTGTGGTTTCGATTCCCAGACCGGGCGTTGTGAGTGTTTATTGAGCGAAAACACCTAAAAGCCCCACGAGGCTCCGGCAGGGGATGGTGGCGAACCCTGCTGTACTCTTTCACCACAACTTTCTCTCACTCTCTCTTTCTTTCTGTCTGTCTGTCTGTCTCTGTCTCTCTGGGTAACCATGTATCTCCCCTACAGCAAGACCTCTGTCTCTGTTCTTCTATCACACTCTATCCTCTCATCGTCTGGCACAAGGCCACCTCCTCCAGTCCCCCACTTCCCCTCAAAAGATCTTTGTCTTGCAAGTTGCTTGGTAACCCTACCACTTCTGGTGCACCCAGTCCACACTATAAAGTGTTTGGAAGAGCATCTAGCTGTAAAAACCTTGCCAAAACAGACCTATCCAGTACTTGGGCCACCTAAGAAGCACTCACTCCACTCTGTAAGGTGGTCAGTGTTAAGAAGGGCGTCCAGTTGTAGAAACCAAGCCATATCAGACTATGGAACCTGGTCTGGCCCTTTGCCTTACCAGTTCCTGTCAAGCTGTCCAACCCGTGCCAGCATGGAAAACAGATGTTAAATGGCAATGATGATGATACGTATATTTTATTTTATCTGACCACCACTCCTCATTCTACCTTTCCATTTCAGCACCAAAGTTGTTACCCATGATATACAAACTGGCCAAACCATTACTCAGTGAAAATATGAAGCAGAAAATATTCGTCTTGGGAAGTAAGTTAGCTCTTTCTCATTCTTTCTTTCTTACCTTCCCTTTCTTTATCTTTCACATGCACACACACACACACACACACACACACACACACACACATGCATGCACACATAAGTGCAACTGTAATATCTTACATATATTTTTACTTTTATTTTTATTCTCATATTTCCCTTCATATTTCCTCTACTTATCCCTTTCCAAACTAACTTCTTGTATTGAACTCTACTATTTCCCTCTATTTAACTCTCTCATATCGTCTCTGATGAAGGGATATCCCTAATATCCCAGAAACAGCTGTAAGGCTACCTTTCTCTTTATAAATGTCCTATAAATTCCACACAGCCTCGGCATTGTTGTCTCATTTTATTTGACATATACACGCTCGCACAAGACTCGCGTGAGACTCCTCACTCGTATTATTATCGAACCGAGAGTCTATGATCCTCCCGTACCACTTGCATTGCCTTACTTGCCATCGGGAGTCTTCTGGATATCAATACCTCTCATACACATATATTTCTATATATAAATAAATATATAATTTAGAGAAAAGAACCAAAGTTCATGAACTCATCCATGAAAATCCACAGTCACATATAGAAAAATTTAATAAGTAAATACACTAAAATGAACTGTAATAATTATTTTAACGATTATTACTTTGTATTTTATTATAGTTCTTTTTAGTGTATTTACTTATTAAATTTTTCTATA
>NC_069010.1:2845272-2846053 GCF_001194135.2 Octopus bimaculoides
AGTCTGGTTTGGCAGAGTTTCTACAGCTGGATGCCCTTCCTAACGCCAACCACTCAGAGAGTGTAGTGGGTGCTTTTACGTGTCACCCGCACGAAAACGGCCACGCTCGAAATGGTGTCTTTTATGTGCCACCCGCACAAGCCAGTCCAGGGGCACTGGCAACGATCTCGCTCGAAAATCCTACAGGAGCCAGTCAGGCAGTACTGGCAACGGCCACGCTCAAAATGGTGCATCTCATGTGCCACCCGCACAACAAAACATACAAATCTGCACATGCACTGACTCCAAATACTGCACATATACACACGCATCCATGCACAAATACTCTGTTGATGTCGTTGAAATTCCAATGAAGGTGCCTTGGATCTAGGTTAGAAACCGGCTCTTTCTCTATTGGCAAGAAATCTTAAAATAAACTAAGTAATGGCTTACATACATACATACATGCATAAAAACTTTCCAGAAGTTTATTATTTAAGTATATATGAGCATGTCACATATATACTTATAATGTGAACTAATTATAATTATAATGTGAACTAATTATAATTATAATGTGGACTAACTATAATTATAATGTGGACTAACTATAATTATAATGTGGACTAATTCAAATTATAATTATAGTGTGGACTAATTATAATTATAATGTGAAATAATTATAATTATAATGTGGACTAACTATAATTATAATGTGGACTAATTCAAATTATAATTATAGTGTGGACTAATTATAATTATAATGTGAAATAATTATAATTATAATGTGGACTAACTATAA
>NC_069010.1:2847088-2847519 GCF_001194135.2 Octopus bimaculoides
CTAATTATAATTATAATGTGGACTAACTATAATTATAATGTGGACTAACTATAATTATAATGTGGACTAATTCAAATTATAATTATAGTGTGGACTAATTATAATTATAATTAGTCATGCAACTATATGCATGAGAATACATACATAAAACAAAACATACAGATTTCTGCACATACCTACCTACCTACCTACCTACCTTCCTTCCTACCTACCTACCTTCCTTCCTTCCTACCTACCTTCCTTCCTACCTACCTACCTTCCTTCCTTCCTACCTACCTGCGTACGTACATACCTTCCTACCTACCTACGTACGTACCTTCCTACCTACCTACCTTCCTTCCTACCTACCTACCTACCTTCCTACCTACCTACCTACGTACGTACCTACCTACCTACCTTCCTTCCTTCCTACCTACCTACCTACCTACCTA
>NC_069010.1:2847619-2849551 GCF_001194135.2 Octopus bimaculoides
GTATGTATGTATATATATATATGTATGTATATATATATATACATATATATTTATATATGAATGTATGTATATATATCATCATCATCATCATCATCATCGTTCAACGTTCGCTTTCCATGGTAGCATGGACACTAAACTCCATGATGGAGCACCGCCTTTAGTCGAGCAAATCGACCCCCAGGACTAATTCTTCGTAAGCCTAGTACTTATTCTATCGGTCTCTTTTGCTGAACTGCTAAGTTACAGGGACGTAAACACACCACCATCTGTTGTCAAGCAATGTTGGGGGGGGGGGGACAAACACACACATATATAAATATATATATACGACGGGCTTCTTTCAGTTTCCGTCTACCAAATCCATTGACAAGGCTTCGGTCGGCCTGAGGCGATAGTAGAAGACAATTGCCCAAGATGCCACCCAGTGGGACTGAACCCGGAACCATGTGGTTCGTAAGCAAGCTACTTACCACACAGCCACTCCTATGCCTATGTATATATATGTTTATTTAAATATGTGTTTGTGTATATATATCAGGGTCATACTACCTGGGTAGGCAAGGTAGGCAGTGCCTACTTTGAATAAAATAGATCAATAGTAACATTTTCCTTTTATGGCAAAATATGCACCTAATTCAATAAAATTATGACGGTTACTGCAAAATATTTTATCTTTTTATAGATTAGGTAGGCATAATTCACCCCTACCTTTCAATCTTAGTATTAAAGCTATGCATATGACTGCTGTGGTACATGTGCTGCGTACATTCCTACAACAATGTTTTCTTTATGTGCAATAAAGGCAGAAGTAATTCTGCCTTCAACTCAGTCACTTACCTGTGTTTCGCTTATGTTTTTGTGTGTTTTACTACATAAAGGTCACCAACTGCCTATTCACGGCATGTGCCTGGTGTATATATATATGGAGTGGGCTTTAAGGATATCACTAAATGCCTGGTTGGAGGGTCAACAGTTCAAGCTTTTTACAGGGTTTCGAAAAACTGAAGGACTGCTGTAATAAGCGTGTGAATCTTAGAGGGTGGATATGTTGAGTAAAATTATAATTAATTGATCCTCTTGTATTTTCTTTTACCCAAAGCCGTAAACTTTTCATCACTCACTTGTATATATGTGTGTGTGTGTGTGTGTATACGAGTGTATGTGTGTATAGTTATGGACTTGTATGAGCATGTGTAAATGTATCTTTATAAGTATAAATTTATATGCATGCGTGCATGTACATATTAAAATATATATATATATTGGAATTTGAAATCGAAATCAAACTGAATCCAATGACTGGCACCCATGCCAACCTCTCCTTCATTGGACACTAAACTCTGCTTGCGAAGGCCTGTTCGAACAAGTGAAATCGTAATTGAACCATACTCGATGACTGGTCACCGTGCCAGTGGAGCACCAACAGCGCTGTTGAGCGTGTTCATTGCCAGAGCAGCTGTCTGGCTTCCGTGCTAGTGGCCCGTAAATAGCACCATTAGAGCGTAATTGTTACCAGTGTTGCCTTCAAGCACTTGTGCTGGTGGCACGTTAGAAAATCTTTCGAGTGAGGTCGTTGCCAATGCCACTGGACTGGCTCTCGTGCAGGTGGCATGTAAAAAACACCTTTTTTGAGCATTGCCGTTGCCAGTACCATGTGACTGGCCCTCGTGCTGGTGGCACGTAAAAGCACCCACTACACTCTCAGAGTGGTGGGCGTAAGGAAGGGCATCCAGCTGTAGAAACTCTGCCAGATAAGATTGGAGCCTGGTGCAGCCTTCTGGCTTGCCAGTCTTCAGTCAAATCGTCCAACCCATGCTAGCATGGAAAACAGACGTTAAATGATGATGATGATGATATATATATGTATATATATATATATATACATAGTAATTTTATTTGGGATGGTCATATTGTCTTATGCCAATTAACCAT
>NC_069010.1:2849789-2851292 GCF_001194135.2 Octopus bimaculoides
AAATGACCATCCCTAAATATAACATGTTTCAACACATGATTTCACATCAAGAATCTTGCAAAACAAACACACACACACACACATATATATATATATATATATATTTGCCCCTTACATTGATAAGGGGCAAATACCCTGAAACTAGTCTGTAGATGCCAGACCAGCAAGGGGAAGTGGCTGACCTCCCCTGTTCGAAGGTTATAATGGACACAGTTTCGTGTCTCATAGCTAGCTAGAGGCGATGGCCTCTTGGAGCTAATCAACGGCAGCATTCGGCCTTTTTATTGGACTTCCAGGTTAGCTTGATGATAACTATATATATATAAATATATATATATATGGTGGTTGTCTACTCCTTAAACAGAGTTTAACCACCTCCTGCACCTACACCTTAGCCCTTTCATGGCGTCTGATGTGGCTTTTTAAACCAGACAGTGTTTTGAAAAAACACCCACACAGATTGCACCTCTGATTTGCACTACCAATACCTGCAAGTAAGTTCTGCTCATTGTGGATCCTAACATGTCTTTTAAGACCCCCATTGGATTTGCAAACCCTCTGGCACACACCACATTCAAACGTGTGCACAGACATATAATCAGAATAGCTGATATATATATATATCTGTATGTATATATCTAAATATATATACATATATAGATGGCAGAATCATTAGCACGCCGGGCGAAATGCTTACCGGTATTTCGTCTGCCGTTACTTTCTGAGTTCAAATTCCGCCGAGGTCGACTTTGCTTTTATCCTTTCAAGGTTGATTAAATAAGTACCAGTTACGCACTGGGAGTCAATGTAATCGACTTAATCTCTTTGTCTGTCCTTGTTTGTCCACTCTATGGTTAGCCCCTGTGGGCAATAAAGAAATATATATACATACTAAAAATAACAGCTAAATCACCTTTAAATCACACGCAAAAAAGAAATTCTTTTTTGCATAATTGTATGAAAGCCCGTGCGTAGAACACAAATTCACAAAAAGTTATGAGGGGTGCTTAACACTTTCGATACCAATCTGGCTGAAACCACCTCTGACTCTGTAGTCATGTTTTCATAAATTTTGAATTAAAATCTTCCCCTAAACCTTAGCCACAATTTATGTTCCTAACACGAGCTTAATGATAACTAAATTATTTTACTAAATTCTTTGTTATATTTAAAATTAACTGAAAGAAACACAGAGCATCTCAACAGAAATATGGTAACAAAAGGGTTAAAATATATAATAGAGAAACAATTCTTAACCCTTTTGATACCAACCTGGTTGAAACCAGCTCTGGCTCTGAGTACAAATGTCTTGTTTTCATAAGTTTTGAATTAAAATCCCTCACCAAACCTCAGTCACAATTTATGTTCATAACACTAGCTTAATGATAACTAAGTTATTTTACTAAATTATTCTTTGTTATATTTAAAATTAATTGAAAGAAACACAGAGCATCTCAACAGAAATATGGTAACAAAAGGGTTAAAATATATAATAGAGAAACA
>NC_069010.1:2851607-2852503 GCF_001194135.2 Octopus bimaculoides
GAGCTTAATGATAACTAAATTATTTTACTAAATTCTTTGTTATATTTAAAATTAACTGAAAGAAACACAGAGCATCTCAACAGAAATATGGTAACAAAAGGGTTAAAATATATAATAGAGAAACAATTCTTAACCCTTTTGATACCAACCTGGTTGAAACCAGCTCTGGCTCTGTAGTACAAATGTCTTGTTTTCATAAGTTTTGAATTAAAATCTTCCCCCAAACCTCAGTCACAATTTATGTTCATAACACTAGCTTAATGATAACTAAGTTATTTTACCAAGTTCTTTGTCATATTTAAAACTAATTGAAAGAAACTCAGAGCATCTCGAAATAAATACGGTAGCAAAAGAGTTAAACCAGAATTCTGGCTTTTGTTGTTTTGTTTTTGAGGGAAGAGGATAAGATTACGTATATATGTGTGCATTAGTTTATAAGTTTGTTTATGAGTTTCTGTTGCAAAATTCCTGTTGTGAAACTGTGTTAAAAACAGATATTGTATTTCAAGATGGTCATTTTCTTTTTTTTTTTCTTTGTGCCAAGTTAGCACAATGCACAGCATATTTGTTCTTTACTTGTTTATTACTGTTTTTATTTTAACTCGTGTCCATTGTTCGGAAACCTTTTTGTCACACATCTGTGATCTCTTCAGTGACTATTTTTCCCCCCGTTCTTGTGTGTGCTTCTGCTCCACTTAATCCATTCTAAGTGTACTAAACTTAAAAAAAAAAATTAAAAAAAAAATCATCCCGAAATACAACAATATATAGGAATGGCTGTGTGGTAAGTAGCTTGCTGACCAGCTTACCAACCACGTAGCTCCGGGTTCAGTCCCACTGCATGGCACCTTGGGTCAAGTGTCTTCTATAACCTCAGGCTGACTACAGGCCTTGTA
>NC_069010.1:2852676-2854503 GCF_001194135.2 Octopus bimaculoides
GTGGACTTGGTAGACAGGAAACTGGAAGAAGCCCGTCACATATATATATATATATATATGTATGTACGTATTTGTGTGTCTGTGTTTGTCCCCCCCCCCCACCATTGCTTGACAACCGATGTTGGTGTGTTTACGTCCCTGTAACTTAGCAGTTCAGCCAAAGTGACCGATAAAATAAGTACTAGGCTCTCTTTCTCTCTCTGTGACTCTCTTTGCTTCTCTCTCTGCTCATTGCTTTTCTCTCTCTCTGCTTCTCTGTTACTCTCTCTCACTTTTCCCTTCTCTCTGTCTCTCTTTCTGTCTTTCTCTCTCTCTCTCTTTCTCATCTCCCTGCTCATTGCTTTTCTCTCTCTCTCTGCTTCTCTGTTACTCTCTCTCACTTTTCCCCTCTCACTGACTCTCTTTGCTTCTCTGTCTCTCTTTCTCTCTCTCTCTGCTTCTCTGTTACTCTCTCTCTCACTTTCCCCCTCTCACTGCCTCCTGTGTGTGTGTGTGTGTGCATCTATTAGTTTTTTTACTCAGTGGAGCAACCACACACAAGGCCTGTGTATTATTATGTAGGTTAGCGGTCGGTTTGACATTTTCTCCCTATCTAAAAACACGTCTTCTCACTGTAAGTTGTTTGATGTGAGTTTAGTTGGTTACACAATTGTAAATAATCACAATATTACTTCCTCTCACATTGGCTTTCACCACCAACACCACCACCAACACCGACACTCCCACCCTCACTCCCACAACCTCTTTCCCTGTCTGCTGCTCTCTTTCTCCCTCTCCCCCTGTCTATTTGAACCTCTCTCTCTTTCTCTCTATCTCTGGAATTCTGTGGCTTAGTGGTTAGGGTGTCTGACTCGCAACCGTAAGATTGTGGTTTCAATTCCTGGAGCAGGCGATAATACATTGTGTTCGTGAGCAAAACCACTTCACTCCACTCAGCTGGCCATAATAAATAATCCTGCCTTCCATGGACTGGTGTCCCCTACTGGTGGGGAATAGGAGCACTCCGTCGGTTACGACGACGAGGGTCCCAGCTGATCCGATCAACGGAACAGCCTGCTCGTGAAATTAACGTGCAAGTGGCTGAGCACTCCACAGACATGTGTACCCACAACGTAGTTCTCGGGGAGATTCAGCGTGACATAGGGTATGACAAGGCCGGTCCTTTGAAATACAGGTACTACTCATTTTTGTCAGCTGAGTGGACTGGAGTCACGTGAAATAAAGTGTTTCGGGGTCGATAAATTAAGTACCAGTTACACACTGGGGTCGATGTAATCGACTTAATCCCTTTGTCTGTCCCCTCTATGTTTAGCCCCTTGTGGGCAATAAAGAAATAAGAAATAAAGTGTCTTGCTCAAGGACACAAGCATCGCCGGGAATTGAACTCACGACCTTATGATCGTGAGTTGAATGCCCCTAACCACTAAGCCACGCGCCTTCATGCATGGGGAATACATACGCCATGGAAACTGGGAAACCAGCCCTTAAGGGTTCTATCTCTATCTCTTTGTTTCTTTCTCTCTTCTTCTTTCCCTCCCTCTCTGATTTTCTGTCTCTCATTGTCTACTGTCTTTCTATTTTTCTAACATTGCATGTGAATGAAGGTGTGTGTTTTACTTGTTTCAGCCATTAGGCTGCAGCCATCCTGAGGGTACAGTCTTCAAGCGTTTACAGTTCTATATTGAAGAGAAGAGGAATTATTTACATTATTTACAATTGATGGATATTTGTCCTCATCTTGTTTGTTGATAACACAACGTTTCGGCTGATATACCCTCCAGCCTTCATCAGGTGTCTTGGGGAAATTTCAAACCTGGGTTCTCATTC
>NC_069010.1:2854513-2855845 GCF_001194135.2 Octopus bimaculoides
TTCAGGTCACTGACTGGAATCGAACTCGGAATCTTGGGGTTAGTAGCCCGTGCTCTTAACCACTATGCCATATGCCCATGGGCAATTATAGAGTGAATTTTTAGGGCTTATAAATCTAATAAAAATAACATCGTAAAATACCTTAGGAATGAGAACCCAGGTTTGAAATTTCCCCAAGACACCTGATGAAGGCTGGAGGGTCTATCAGCTGAAACGTGTTAACAACAAACAAGATGAGGACAAAAATCCATCAAATGTAAATAATGTTCAAGGGTTTAGTCGAACAAATCGACTCCACTATTTTTTTTCTTTTTCTAAGCTTATTATATTGGACTCTTTTTGCTGGACAGCCAAGATCGTAAACAAAAATGTAAACAAACCAACACTGGTTGTTAAGCAGTGGTGGTGGGGATGAACAGAAAGAAACACACACACACACTCATATACATCATCATTGTTTAAAGTTTGCTTTCTTTGCTGGCATGGGTTGGACGTTTTGACTGAGGACTGGCAAGCCAGGAGGCTGCGCCAGGCTCCAATCTGACATGGTAAGGTTTCTACACATGGAATGCCCTTCCTAATGCCAACCACTCCAGGAGTGTAGTGGATGCTTTTTATGTGCCACCAGCATGGGAGCCAGTCTGCAGCACAAGCACTGACCATGTTTGGATGGTGTTTTTTACATGCCACTAGAATGGGAGCCAGTTTGGGGGCACTGGCATCGTCCATGTGCAGATGGTGCTTTTTACGTGCCAGTCAGGGGTCGCTGGCATTGACCGACGCTCGAATGGGACTTATTACATGTCACCAGCACGGGTGCTAGTCAGGCAGTACTGAACACGACTAGGATTTCGGTTTCACTTGATACAGGTCTTCCCAAGCACATCATATCGCCGAATGATTCAAGGATACTTTTAAATGGGCCCTGCCGGGTTGTCTCAATCACAGCATATTTCCTAAGGTCTCAGTCACTTGTTATTGTCTCTATGGGACCCAATGTTCAGAGGTCGTGCTTCACCACCTCATCCCATGTCTTTCTGGGTTTATCTCTTCCCCAAGTTCCTCCCACTGTGTGCACACACACACACGCAAACTCATTTCTGACTTGGCTGTGTGGTAAGAAGCTTGATTCTAGCCACTTGGTTCCTGGTTCAGTCCTACTGCGTAGCACCTTAGGCAACTGTCTTCTACTATAGCCTTGGGCCAACCAAAACCTTGCGAGTAGATTTGGCAAATGGAAACTGAAAGAAGCCTGTTGTGTGTGTGTGTGTGTGTGTGTGTGTGTGTGTATGTATGTATGTATGTATGTATATATGTATGTATGTATGTATG
>NC_069010.1:2858247-2860432 GCF_001194135.2 Octopus bimaculoides
ATATACACACACATATATATATCAAATCAAAATCACTGACATGGCTGATGACAGTACCGCCTGATTGGCACTTGTGCCAGTGGAGCGTTAAACGCACAATTCGAACGTGATCGTTGCCTTACCGGCACATGTGAAAAACAACATTCAAGCGTGGTCATTGCCAGAGCACATAAAAACAACTTTTGAGCGTGGTCGTTGCCAGTACCCACCTGACTTGCCCTCGTGCCGGTGGCACGAAAAAGCACCCACTACACTCTCGGAGTGGTTGGCGTTAGGAAGGGCATCCAGCTGTAGAAACTCTGCCAGATCAGATGGGAGCCTGGTGCAACTTTCCGGCTCCCCAGTCCTCAGTCCAACCCATACCAGCATGGGAAGCAGACGTTAAACAATGATGATACATGCATACATGCGTGTGTATGTATGTGTGTGTGTGTGTGTGTGTGTGTGTGTGTGTTCATGTGTGCTTGCTGCACAAGTATGTGTGCATGCATGCTTGCATGTATGTGGGCCTGTATGAAAACACACGTTCACTTGTATCAAACTGTGTGGGTATGTGTATTAATGTGTATATGCCTGCATGCATATGTGTGTGTGTGTGTGTGTGTGTAGTTTTCAGGTTTCTTTCACGAGTGAAAGAAAGACGCCTGTTCTCAAGACTTTATAAATAGAATGCAAGAAAAACAGAGGCAGCTGCAATGACTGCACCAGCAGCTGGTGCAACAGGAACACCACCATCACCACCACCACCACCACCAACAACAACAGAGGCGGCAGAGCAGTAGTGGCAGTATTTGATGATACTCAACCAGCGACAATATTCTTACTGTCTTACTGACACAGAAACAGCATTGTCCTTACTCACACTCACAAACTCCATTCACACTCCACTCACACACCCACTCATTCACTCCTGTGCGTTATTGCTCATGGGAGGTTGTGTGTGTGTGTGTGTGTGTGTGTGTGTGTGTGTGTTTATGTGTGATTGTGTATGTGTGTGGTTGCATGCGTGTGTTTGTTTTTGTATGTGTGTGGTTGTGTATGTATTTGTTTCTGTGTACATGTGTGTGTGTGTATGTATGTTTGTGTGTGTTTGTATGTTTA
Source organism: Octopus bimaculoides (assembly GCF_001194135.2). Taxonomy (NCBI): domain Eukaryota; kingdom Metazoa; phylum Mollusca; class Cephalopoda; order Octopoda; family Octopodidae; genus Octopus; species Octopus bimaculoides. The sequence continues at coordinate 2,859,349 of NC_069010.1, forward strand.
TGTGTGTGTGTGAGAGATGGCATGTTCACATGCTTTGTGTGTGTGTGTGTGTGAGAGTTATAGATTATGTGTTGATATGTATATGTATGAGTTTGTGTTTGTGTGTCTGTGTTTTGGACAAAATGACAAAAGGACCAAGATACCTGGCACCTTGCTGTAGTCCAGAAGACCTGTCCTCCACAGCAGAAGTATTCATGCTGTTTTCCCTGCTGAAGAGGATTGGCCTGTAAGTGCTCTGTGCCAGTGCCATGTAAAAAGCACTTGTGTCTGTGCCTGCCACATAATAATTGCTTGTGCCAGTGGCCCATTAAAAGCACCCAGCAGACATTGTAAAATGGTTGGTGTTAGGAAGGGCATAAAGCCATAGAAACCAAACCATATCCGACTGGAATCTGATGCAGCTTCCAGAATGCCAGCTCTGGTCAAATCATCCAACCAATGCCAGCATGAAAAATGAACATATAAATTAAGTACCAGTGAAACACTGGGGTCGATGTAATCGACTAGTAATCCTCACCCCAAATTTCAGACCTTGTGCCTATAGTAAAAAAGATTATTATTGTTGTTGTTGTTAAGGCGGCTTGCTGGTAGTAATGTTAGCACCCCAGGTGAAATGCTTAGTGGTATTTTGTCTGGCTTTACATTCTGAGTTCAAATTCTGCTGAGGTTGACTTCTCCTTTTATCTTTTAGGGGTTGATAAATTAAGTACCAGTTGCGTACTGGGGTCTATCTAATCGACTGGCTCCCTCCCACCGAATTTCAGGCCTTGTGCTGAGAGTAGAAAGAATTATTATTATTATTATTACTGTTGTTGTATGTTTATATATTGAAAGACAAGTGTCACTTGGATAGACAAGAAAATGATTTCTAAGCCATTTAAAAAGAAACTAAATTCTAAATAGAATTCACAACATGAATATTGCAGTAAATGGTTATCATATTGACATTAACCAGGAGCTGTTTCCGTTTTTTTTTATTATTTTTTTTTTTCAATGCCAAAATATGTTCTGAGTGAAACACAATTTCCTCCCCTCCCCTACTTGTTGACATGGACTACTCAAGGATTGAAATTAATACAACATC
>NC_069010.1:2860506-2861023 GCF_001194135.2 Octopus bimaculoides
GTGTGTGTGTGTGTGTGTGTGTGTGTGTGTGTGTGTGTGTGTGTGTGTGTGTGTGAGTGATGTTTGCTTGTAAATATATTGCATTAATTTCATGTGAGTATATGACATAATGCTATATATAATTTGTATGTGGCTGTGTGGTAAGAAGTTTGCTTCCCAACCACATGGTTCTAGGTTCAGTCCCACAGCACGGCATCTTGGGCAAGTGTCTTCTACTACTATAGCCTTGGCTGACCAGAGTCTTGTGAGTGGATTTGGTAGGTGGAAACTGAACGAAGCCCGTCGTATGTTTATATTAGGTCGTCCCATAAGTTCTGTCGGATTTTACCCTTTTTTAAAATTGAATGAAATTTAATAGTATTTTAAAATGTCTGATGGAATTAAAAATTATTTTTATACATTTGTGTATATTTAAACTAATTAAATATTATTTTACAGAATAATAGAATTAAAATTTCTTTGATTAAAACCCTTTCTAACATGGAAGTATCCAAAGAGCATTTGAGGTACATAATGC
>NC_069010.1:2861596-2864623 GCF_001194135.2 Octopus bimaculoides
TGGAGGCGCAATGGCCCAGTGGTTAGGGTAGCGGACTCGCGGTCATAGGATCGCGGTTTCGATTCCCAGACCGGGTGTTGTGAGTGTTTATTGAGCGAAAACACCTAAAAAGCTCCACGAGGCTCCGGCAGGGGATGGTGGCGAACCCTGCTGTACTCTTCCACCACAACTTTCTCTCACTCTTACTTCCTGTTTTCTGTTGTGCCTGTAATTCAAAGGGTCAGCCTTGTCACACTCTGTGTCACGCTGAATATCCTCGAGAACTACGGTAAGGGTACATGTGTCTGTGGAGTGCTCAGCCACTTGCATGTTAATTTCACATCAACTGGAACCCTTGACGTCGTAAGCGACAGAGTGCCAATCTTTTTTTTTTTCACTTGCTTCAGTCATCTGACTGGCCATGCTGGAGCACTGCCTTGTAAGGTTTTAGTTGAACAATTCGGAAAAAGTTGGATGAGTCTAATGGTGATTACAAAGGTGTGGCAGCTCGGAAAACTCACTCTCGTCATTCTAATAAAAAAAAGAACTCCTGAATTTATTGGTGAGATCCAGGCCATGATTGATGACGATTCCTCCAAGTCAATCAGATCCATTGCCAGAGATATGGGAGTGTCTGAATTTTCTTATCAGGCAGGTAATGCATGAAGATATTCGGTATTTCTCATACAAGATGAGAAAGGGCTAATTTTTATCCCAAGCCATGTAGGACAAGAGGAAAGACCACACTACAAAGCTTTTGAACAAACTCAAGCATCCCTTCCAATCGAACATGCTTTGATGTTTTTGGCTTAAATCCCAGCAATGGATCATTAAATGTGTTCATGGGAATTAAAGTATTGGAAAACATCAATACATTAGACTAACAAAGAAACAAGAAGGGTATCAGGTGTTCATGAAATGTGCTAATAATAACAGCTAAGTATCCCTTAAATCACAAATGTCTTAGCTTTTGCACAGTCGTATGAATTCTTGTTTGTAGAACACAAATTTACAAACATTTCCTGAAAATTCCAGGGGTCGTATGGGTTACTTAAAGCAGAATTCTGCCAACCTGTTTCAGTTCTATTTTTGTAAAAAAAAAAAAAAAAAAATTACCTTCTCTTCTACTTTTAATTTTTTTTTTTCGTTCAGGTGGGAATACAAAACAGACAGGCATGACATAGGTTTCGGAATTTTACGGAAGGTTCCAGATGGCACTGAAGAGGTTGTTCCGATTGAGAGAACAGACTGTTCCATACTCACCTTGGATGGTACTCACATATGTAAAGAACCAGGAGTATGTAAGTAAACAACATCTTATTTTATTCAACACATTGTCCCCCTCTGCCTCTCTCTATCTCTCTCTCCCTAAATCCAGAGATAATCATATTTCTATGACTGCAACACATACACATCATCATCATCATCATCGTCGTTTAACGTCCGCTTTCCATGCTAGCATGGGTTGGACGATTTGACTGAGGACTGGTGAAACCAGATGGCTACACCAGGCTCCAATCAGATTTGGCAGAGTTTCTACAGCTGGATGCCCTTCCTAACGCCAACCACTCAGAGAGTGTAGTGGGTGCTTTTACGTGTCACCCACACGAAGGCCAGTCAGGCGGTACTGGCAACGGCCACGCTCGAAATGGTGTATTTTATGTGCCACCCGCACAAGAGCCAGTCCAGGGGCACTGGCAACGATCTCGCTCGAAAATCCTTACACATGCTGCGGGCACAGGTGCCAGAAAGGCGACGCTGGGCACAGGTGCCATCCCGATTTCGCTTTCGCTTGCCCCAATAAGTCTTCGCAAGCTGAATTTTGTATCCATACACATTAAAACTTAGTGTTCATGCACTTAGTGTTCATGCACTTAGTGTTCATGCACTAAGAATCTCTGCCAAGCGGCCTTATTCTGCATGCTTTAGCCTCTTTACTACTGCTGCAATCCCTCGTATATATTAAAATAATTGATTAACAGAAGCAGTATTAATATCAAAAGCCAATCTTTATCAACAACTTAACATGGATGTTGTGTTAGAATACAGAATACTGCATTATTTACCTTGTGGTTTCTGTGGAGGCGCATTGGCCCAGTGGTTAGGGCAGCGGACTCGCGGTCATAGGGTCGCGGTTTCGATTCCCAGACTGGGCGTTGTGAGTGTTTATTGAGCGAAAACTCCTAAAGCTCCATGAGGCTCTGGCAGGGGATGGTGGCGAACCCTGCTGTACTCTTCCACCACAACTTTCTCTCACTCTTATTTCCACTCCGCAGACACATGTACCCTTAACGTAGTTCTCGGGGATATTCAGCGTGACACAGTGTGACAAAGCTGGCCCTTTGAAATACGGGTACAACAGAAACAGGAAGTAAGAGTAAGAGAAAGTTGTGGTGAAAGAGTACAGCAGGGTTTGTCACCATCCCCTGCCGGAGCCTCGTGGAGCTTTTAGGTATTTTCGCTCAATAAACACTCACAACGCCCGCTCTGGGAATCGAGACCGCGATCCTATGACCGAGAGTTCGCTGCCCTAACCACTGGGCCATTGCGCCTCCACTCATAGGAAGGTAAGAGAAATGGAAAAGGTGTGAAAGAAGTGTTTGCAGGGATATGAGTGTGACACATTGTTATATTGAAGGAAGGTATGGACAAGGTTAGTGGATGAGGGAGAGAAGATGTAAGGTGTGTGAGAAAATAATAAAAAAATTGGAGAAAATTAATTTACAATACAACACTAGTAGAATTTTTTATTTTATTTCTGTTTAAGAATACAATTAGTTGAGGTATACACTTTTACTCTTTTACTTGTTTCAGTCATTTGACTGCGGTCATGCTGGAGCACCGCCTTTTTAGTCGAGCAAATCGACCCCAGGACTTATTCTTTGGAAGCCTAGTACTTATTCTATCGGTCTCTTTTGCCGAACCGCTAAGTTACGGGGACGTAAACACACCACCGTTGGTTGTCAAGCGATGTTGGGGGGACAAACACAGACACAAACATACACACACACACATACATATATATATATATATATATATATATATATA
>NC_069010.1:2865881-2866444 GCF_001194135.2 Octopus bimaculoides
ATATATATATATATATATATATATATATATACATATATATATACACACACACACAGATACATATGTAGTATGATCTTGTATGCATAATATATGTGTGTGTGCATGTGTTTATTTGTATATGCATATGTATGTGTATAAACATATTAATGTATATATTAATACCTTCATATATATGTGCATATGTGTGTAGGTAAGAATATGTTTACATTTGGGTATATATGTATGTGTGTGTATATGTATGTGTGCACACACACAGGCACTAGCAAGGATATGTTTATTATATGTTTGTGTGTGTGTGTGTGTGTGTGTGTGTGTGTGTGTGTGTGTATGTGTGATACATCATCTTTGTGACTGTTTATCTCTGTATTTCTTTTCCAAACTTCTCTACGCACACATATACAAAGCCAAGACTATACATACATACATATACACATGGACACATGTACACACACACACATACATGCACTCACTCTCACCTCACTCACACATACACTTGAATATTCACAAGAACCGTATATAAATATATATATTTACATTATATATATATATATATATATATATAT
>NC_069010.1:2867934-2870993 GCF_001194135.2 Octopus bimaculoides
TACATTCATTACTGAAAGTCCATTTTCCATGAACACACACCACCTTCGTTTCCTTCCCATCATGCACTTTGACCTTTTAATAAATAATAATTAAAAAAATGTTGTTAATAATAATAAAAATAAAGACAAAAAAAAACTGACAACTGAAGTTTTTCTATTTATGAATCAACAATGTCTTTTACACTGTGTCTTTCTCAGTGTTTTTGTTTGTTGTTTTTCCTTTTATTTTTGTGTGTTTTTTTTTTGTATCTAATCTTTAGCATGATGGTTTTTAAGTTTAATTCAGATTATAATGATAAGGATAAAAATCCTTTCTACTATAAGCCTAAGACCAGCTATTTTGAAGGGAGGGTGAAGCCCTTTACATTGGGCCCAGTGCAGAACTGGTACTTGTTTCATCACCACCTAAAAGGATGAAAAGCAAAGTCCAACCTCAGTGGGATTTGAACTCAGGACGTAAAGACGGACAAGATGCTGTTGAAAATTGTTGTCTGGTGTGCTAACAATTCTGCCAGCTTGCTGTCTTAACCACAACAACAACGAAAATGATGATAATTTCAAATGGTATTTGTTTTATCGACCCTGATAGGGTGAAAGTCAGAGTCAACCTTGGCGGAATTTGAACTCAGAACTTAAAGATGAACGAAATAATGAGGATAATAATAATGATAATAATAATTATTTCTTTATTGCCCACAAGGGGCTAAACATAGAGGAGACAAACAAGGACAGGTAAACGGATTAAGTCGATTACATCGATCCCCAGTGTGTAGCTGGTACTTATTTAATCGACCTCGAAAGGATGAAAGGCAAAGTCGACCTCGGCGGAATTTGAACTCAGAACGTAACGGCAGACGAAATACCGCTAAGCATTTCGCCCGGCGTGCTAACGATTCTGCCAGCTCGCAGAATAATAATAAGATGTGTTTATTAATTGACATGAGTATTCTTTGTGATCATAATATAGCGGCGAAAGAATTTGACAAGATCAGTAAATATAAAGACTTGCTAATAGAAATTGAAAAAAATGAGGCATCTCAAGGCGACTACCGTACCAGTGATTGTAGGATCTCTAGGATCCTTAAAAATAATATGGCTGTCCAGTAACGTATTTTTCTGCACTATATGGATAATTTATCCTGCTCACGCTATTTTATAGCATTATCACGCGTTTGAGAAATAAATTTATTTCTGTATCTTACAATACATCTCAACGCTTCTAAAAAAACAAACTTTGTTTGTCTACTTTCATCGTAAAGTTGAATTTAATAATGACAATAATACTGCGAGTGATTTCGACTGTACTGATTTTTGAATTTCCAAAGGTGAATTATTAACCTTCATTTTCCTAAAAATTCCTCTCGACATGTGACTATGATGCTTCTCCACTACTTTTAGAAGTGTCTCTTGGCAGATATCAGCTGAAAGGGAGAACTTCCTAGTTCTGAGAATCGAGGAACAGTGACACTACTAAGAAAGAACCAAAACCACTGAGATCACATTGATAAAGTTTCGGCCCATAACTCGAAGTAGTTTTCGTTGATGTTCCTGCTTAAAATCCCCAGGAAGTGGATAAGGATGCTGCATTATACTTCAAAGCTTAAAAATAAAGGAATGTGTCTTGACGTTTCGGATGCAAAACCTTCATCAGAAAAAAAAAATGAGAAAGGGCAGTTAGAAGAAATAGAAATGTTAGAGACCAGGTGGGAATGCAGATCTATGATGGGGCTAGGAATGAGAACGAAACAGGGTGGAATCTGCATATATAGGAGGGTATCTATGTAGAGAAATGTACATAAGGGGAGCTATGTGTGTGTATTGGAAAGGGGGTGGGTAGTTGTGTGGAGATGTGCACGTATAAGAGTATAGTGGCGTGGGGTAGTGTTGGAGGAGGGTGTGTAGGTGCAACTGTATTGTAGGTGAGAGGAAGGTGTGGAGGGAGGATAATATGGCAGGCGTGGGCGTGAGGAGAAATGGAAGGGAAGAAAACTGCGGTATTTAAGAAAAAACTGGCATAAATTGTGAAAAATATTTAAAGATAGTAGAATGAAAACGCTGGCGAAAGTGGAAGAAGTAAAAAAGTACAATGTCAGGAGAAAGTGATAAAAGAAGGGTTAAAATAAAACAGATAAGAAAGGGTTGGCAAAATGGTCGCCGAAAGAAAAACAAAAGGGAAACAGATGAAGAATCAATTTGTGGTTAAACACTGAGTGTTTAACTTATTTTATTTATAGAAAAGAAAAATAAGAAAAGAAAACCATGAAAAGCACAAGAGTCAGTGAGGGTTACAAGATAATTGCAAATTGGTCGTCGCACCGGTGGATGGTGAAAGCAAACTGTTATAGTTTTTGTTTTCAAAAGGATTATGAAACGTGGTCTACCATGTGGTCTATTTCTAGCACATTAAATGTCCACTTTAGTGGTCATCGTTATATATAAATATATATATATATATATATATGTATATATATATATATATACACATACATACATACATACATTCACACACTCACTCACACACACGTATACATACACAAATCGAACATAAAAAATAAACAAATAACAAAGCAACAAAAGGACGTACATATAGAATGTATAAGCTTGATGCTCAGTAAAGGTAGAAAAAAAAACAAAAAAAGAGTAGCTATTTGTACGTCTCGAGCTCAGTTCTTTGTCAGAAAGAGGAGAAAGGAAAGGGCTGGTGAAGGAAAAGCAAATTTCAGAAAGCATGTGTGTGGTCACATGGCTGAAATGACCGGAAGTGATATTATATATATATATACTCTTTTACTCTTTTACTTGTTTCAGTCTTTTGACTGTGGCCATGCTGGAGCACCGCCTTTAGTCGAGCAAATCGACCCCAGGACTTATTCTTTGGAAACCTAGTACTTATTCCATCGGTCTCTTTTGCCGAACCGCTAAGTTACGGGGACATAAACACACCAGCATCGGTTGTCAAGCGATGTTGGGGGACAAACACATACACACACACACATATATATATATACATATATACGACAGGCTTCTTTCAGTTTCCGTCTACCAAATCCACTCACAAG
>NC_069010.1:2872988-2873991 GCF_001194135.2 Octopus bimaculoides
AAAAAAAAACAACAGACAGTCCCTGTCATTGTATAACATACACACTCTATCATTGTGTGATGGATTCTGAGTTTTCGTTTCTTTTTAGGGTTGTTATACTCAACGCGAATTCCTGCAACAACCGAGAGATTTACTGCAAACATAAATGAATAAATACATATATACATATATATATATATATATAAATATATAAACAAATAAATAAATGTATAAACAAATAAATAAATAAAACAGCAGCTATTCAACATCTGGCGTTTGGCATATTTCTTTTATAGGCGTAGGTACGCCTGTGTGGTAAGAAGCTTGCTTCCCACCCGAATTGGTTTTGGGTTCAGTCCCATTGCAGGGCACCTTGGGCAAGTGTCTTCTACTATAGCCTTGAACCAACTAAAATTTGGTGAAAGGATTTGGTTGACAGAAACGGAAAGAAGACCGTCGTATATACCTACACACACACATATATGTATTTATGTGTGTGTCTGTGTGTGTGTGTGTGTGTGTGTGTGTGTGTATAACTATAATAAGTATTACTTATCTTAATGGACAAAAGAAAGATTCTAATTGTGTACTCGATCTTGTAGTAGTAAATAGTCAGAGATATGGTAATGTTACAGAGAAGTGAAAGTTGCAGAGTGTGGCACGTTGTGTCTCACAGTTGTCTCGTTGTAACCTTCTTTCTCTCTCTGGTCGTTTTGTCTTTAGTGGCTGCCTGCTTGTGACTATATCTCTAGATGTCCGTTAACTAATTAATTGAGTTGTCACAAGCTGCTTCGCTCTGTTGTCGCCAAGTGACTACTGCAGTTTTGCTTGGGGTCTCTTGTTTTTATAACTATCTAGAAGGATAGATATATTATTGAGAACAATGGATTCAGTTGGTGGTCTTGTTATCTCTATTCTAGATTTTGGTGATGTAGCAGAGGTTAGAAAGGGTCAAGTGGTGAAGACATTGTTTCGGCCTAGCTAAAGGCATCTGGAAAATATTAAACTGCTGTCAGAAAAAAAC
>NC_069010.1:2875083-2875949 GCF_001194135.2 Octopus bimaculoides
ATATATATATATATATATACTAGAGTTGATGTGGGTGCACTAAGCTGCCTCGTTTGAAAATATAAGGATGCAGTTAGTGCGTTGCTAGCCAGCTGGAGAAGACGTTTTCCTGGGGTTAAATAGCAGTAACATTTGTCATAACCGGGACTGCCACATTACATTGGCAAATAAACTTTACTCTCTCTCTCTCTCTCTCTCTCTCTCTCTCTCTCTCTTTCACACACAAAAACCTAAAACTTCCATTCTCTGTTTGTCTCTCTCTTTCTCTCTCGCACACACTCACGCTAGTTGAACTCAATCCAATCTATGTAACATTCACTCTATGCTGAATAGTGGTACAGTATGGGCAGATTTTTGAAATCCAACGAACCTTTATACAAATATACCTCTTCAAAGAGATGTGATAAACCTATTATAATGGGTAATATTACGTGTACTTTTCCTTTGTGATGTAATCTTTGGACTAACAATGTTTGCAGCTGAGGAGAGCTTTACACCATCTTTTCTATCAATAATATACCTATGCTGATGGGATAACAGATTGTTTATAAAGCTTGAAACACGTGTACTGCGATATCCTTTGTGTTCTCTTTTTAATTTATGTTTGATATATTCTCTCACCTCTGCCACTATCTGGCATATACAGGTGCTTACACTTATCAAGTATTCCCTCTAAACTTACAGTACTTACGTGTATATATATATATATATATATATATCACTGCTTCACAACTGCTGTTCGTTTATTTACTTCCACATAAGTTACTGGTTTGGTGTATTCGCTTTTCACGCGAAAACGGCTTCACCAATTGCTTCCATACTTGTGATGCATGAATAATTTGACCTCGGACATATTTTAGGAGTCC
>NC_069010.1:2876652-2876851 GCF_001194135.2 Octopus bimaculoides
TGGTAGAAAAATTTCTTTAATTTTCCTACCCTGTATAATTATAAATAAATGTATATATATATATATATATATATATATACATATATAGATAGATAGATAGATAGATAGATAGATAGATATTCTTCTATTTTTTACTTGTTTCAGTCATTTGACTGTAGCCATGCTGGAGCGCATACATACATACATACATACATACATA
>NC_069010.1:2876861-2877578 GCF_001194135.2 Octopus bimaculoides
ATATATATATATATATATACATACAATGTTTCCATCTAACAAATCCACTCATAAGGTTGGCCTGAGGCTATAGTAGAGGAAGACGCCTGTTCAAAGTTCTACGCAGTGGGACTGAACCCGGAACCATGTGTCAGAAAGCAGACTTCATACCACACAACCACTCCTGCGCCTATATATAGATGAATAAAGATAGATATAGCCAGTCTATGGCGTTACCCTGGGTTTCATGTTTATAAAGTGCTTAGATTTACAGTATTTCCTCAGACCTTTAACCCATTGACCTACAGCCTCTCTAGACTGGCCATATCTATCTTAATCTAAATACTCTACTGCTCTATAACTTAAGATTGTGCCTAATATATATATATTTGAAGATAAGCAACAAAAATTCAATAGGTTATAGCAGTACGTAAGTTTCGTACAAGCTCCATTTATTCATGTAGTGAGAACACCACAGAATGTACAATGAAAATGTACTCCTCAGCTGCATAATGGAATTTCATTTTAGAAAGTCATTTTGAAGATGTTTGCAAAAAACAAGAGTAAGAGAAGAAAACATACCATCTCGACTATGCTGATGTTCCACTACATGAATAAATGGAGCTTGTACGAAACGTACATACTGCTATAACCTATTGAATTTTTGTTGCTTAACTTCAAATTTTATTCACCAAATCTCTTGATTTTGTTTTTGGTTTTTATCCTACCAAATTCTGG
>NC_069010.1:2878529-2881994 GCF_001194135.2 Octopus bimaculoides
GGGGGGGGCTATATCTTGGAAATCCGCCGGCCCGGTGGTTTCCCTTAATGGCAGAATTAATAGTCGAGACTATTCAAGCATTTTATCTGATCAAATTCATCCTATGGTTACGGAACTGTTTCCGGAGGGAAACGCAATCTTTCAGGATGATAATGCACCAATTCACATAGCCAAAGTTGTTACTGAATAGCGCAAAGAACATTCTAGTGAAGTTGAACATCTTATCTGGCCACCACAGTCCCCAGATCTCAATATTATTGAACATTTATGGTACATTTTAGAAAAAGTTTGAGGCCTTGCGCTTCCAGTAGAAAAGATTTATTGAAGTTGAAAAAGCGTGACACACTGACATTCAGATTTATTATATTAGATATGTTTAATTTTGGGGAAACTTTATTTCAGTTCAAGTGAATTTTATATATATATGTGTGTATGTGTGTGTATGTGTGTGTGTGTGTGTGTGTGTGTGTGTGTGTGTGTGTGTGTGTGTGTGTGTGTGTGTGTGTGTGTGTGTGTGTGTGTGTGTGTGTGTGTGTCTATATATATGTATTAAAGAAAGCAAAAAATAAAACAAGAATGATAAAAGCAAAAGGTTGAATGTGTGTAAAAGAGCTCAGTATGTTGGCCACATAAATTTCTGTCAAAGAGATACAGTATTAAACAAAGTTGTATATCATCTCCCTTTCTCTCTTATTATTACTCCTACTGCCACCATCAGCACTATAACTTTTAATAAAGCATCATCAACTCTCCCTAAATTTCTTTATCTCTCTTTGTCTCCCTTTCTTTTTATTTTTTTCTCTCTATCTGACTTCGCCACCACCCTCACCCTATGCCTACTATTACTCTCACCCCAGCACAAGGAATAGTAGAAGTGTCATTAAATAGGGAGAGCCTATTTGGAGAAACTTTAATTAGAATATATGAATTTTTCTCAAAGTTATGGGGAAAGAAAATCGTTGGGACATATACGTATAGGTATGATGCGGTTAACGTTCCGATTCGTTATTGTATTGCATTGCGCATGCATTACTGGAGGTCCATAGTAAATAAGTATTTTCTTAAAAATTATAATCGTAGATATCATTCACCCACGGCAGTTGCTGGATATATTTTTAAGGTCAACTTTTAGGTAGTCGGGAGCACTTCTAGGTTTCATCACAATTCCAGTTCTCAACCAAATTGAATGCGGTGTCTTTTAGGAATGATGGCCCAGTCTTCAGATATGCTTTGAAATCAGATAACTGAAAATTGATTCATTAAAAAAAGTTTAGGTCAAAAAATGGGAGAGTGAAGTAAAACTTCGAATTTCAATCAAAATACCTCAGTTATTTTAAAAGAAAATTATAGACTATATAGATATAGACTATAGATAGGAGATAATAACAATTCAAAGTAATTAACTGTGAAAAAAAGCTTTTGTGCGTTCCCGGAGAATATTACCCTCAGCAGCGCTAGTGTTGGTATATTCGTGAATAAGTCACTAACCGAAATAAGTGGATCTATTGTTTAGGAGAATACTATTTACTTGTTTAAGCGTTGTATTGGATAAATTGAGAAAATAACTAAAATAGTTCAAATACCAAGAAATAAGCATACTGAAAACGAATGGGTTATTTCCCTTGGTGGTTATTTCCAGGAGGGAATGGTTTATTTCCCTTGGAAGCTTAAACATTTTACTCTCACCTAAATGTTATTCCTCCTGCCGTTTACCCTAACATTTTTTCGAAATCAATTTATATTTAAAACCTCCCCAAATACATAAGCAATGTGCGTGTGAAGTTTAAGAAAAATCGGTCGAGCCGTTTTGGTGCAAAACGAGAACATACCGATACACACAGACAGACATTTTCAGTTTTAATATGTAAGATATCTATCTATCTATCTATCTATCTATCTATCTATCTATCTATCTATCTATCTATCTATCTATATGTATATGATTGTTAAAGAAGACAACCAACGTTAAGGCAAGGCAAACATCTCAACTTGTATACAATATTATTATTGGAAAACATTTAAAGTCTTACAGCTGTTTCTGGGATATCCCCGAGTATGGGATATTCCGTCATCAGAGACAAATAGGGAAATGGGGGGAAAAGGAGGAAAAAAGAGAATGGTACGTATTAATGAGATGACTATACAGAAGAAGTGGTGAAAGAAATAAGTAGATGGAGAGGGAGGAGAGAAAAGAGAAAAGGCATAAAAGTTTATAATTTAGTATCATGATGCTGCAGAAACAAGACCTTGAGTCCTTAGGTGGTGTCCTGAGTATATCCATGAGTGTAAATCCTTGGATACAATCTGGTGTAGATTCATGTGGGTTAACATCTTGATATCATAAGTTTTTCGCCCAGAACAACATAGCGTCGCTTCCACACTCGCATTATTCGCCACATTTAGTCCCTGGGGAATCCATCTCCTCAAGATGAAAATGCATCTCAAAGGCCGTTTTGAGAACGTTGTTTTGAAATCCAGAGCGAATCGCAGAAAGTCCTCGACTCGCTTACGGAAAACGACTTTCTGGCCGGATTCCCAAAATAGTAGGAACGCTGAGATGGGTGTATTGCTGCACAAGGTGACTATTTCGAAGGAGACGAGGCTAAAACTAAGGTGAATAAGTTATTTTTTATTAAACATATCTTGTTCGGGAACCTTTTGACCACCTCGTATGATACGCACAGAAATCGTTTTAAATGTACAAAAGGCAACGTAATAAATTACAAAATAATTATTAGGTTTCCGAGGTCACCATGCTTTCACTAGACAGAAAGGAGAAATTGAAGAAATAATTAGAAGTAATAATCCTACCTGTATCTTCAGGAATGGCTTCTGAAAACTTATTTTCCGATATTTCGGGAATTCTCTCATCAAGTTTAGCAACTGGTCTTTTGGTCCTAACGAAATATAGAAATATTTCATTAATTACTAGTGATTCTATGATTGTATGATTGTCTGACTAAGACAAAAATGTTAATTATTATAGTGTTACAAGTACTAGTAGTATTAATATTGATACACCTCAAATAAATTTATATGAATAAATTATAATAATTAAAAGTAAACAACAAAGTCTTCAATTTCATACGGCAAACCATTTGTGTGACACACTGTTTATATCAGGTCATCCCATAAGTTCTGTCCGAATTTTGAATAAAGAAAACAAGTGATCAAATGTTATATTTAATTGAAATTTAATCATCAATGTTCTTTCCCTGATTATCTATGACTTCCTTCCATCTATTTACAAGCTTTTTAATCCCATCAATGTAAAACTCTTTTGGTTTCAAAACGAAGAATTCTGAAATGTCAGTTCCGACCTCCTCTTGGCTTGCGAAAGTTATGCCCCACAAATCATTCTGTAAACTACAAAACAAATGGTAGTCTGAAGGAGCAAGGTCGGGAGAATAAGGTGGATGTGGAATTTTTTCCCAACCAAGCTCTTCAATCTTCTGTGATGTGATC
>NC_069010.1:2882195-2882524 GCF_001194135.2 Octopus bimaculoides
GTTCAAACGCTCTAATTGCTGACAGTAGACTTGAGCATTGATTGTTGCATTAGGTGGTAACAATTCAAAGTGAATTACTCCTTTGCAATTACACCAGATAGAGAGAAGAAACTTTTTTCCATGAAGTTCCCTTCTCGGTTGTGACTGAGTTTTTCCCCTTTTACCAAGTCACTCTTTACGACGTTAAACATTTCGATAGAAGATCCATTTTTCATCACCAGTCACAAGTCTATCCAAAAAGGGTGAAATGAGTTTGCGAGAATGGAGAGAAGAGCAGACGTCTACTCGGGATTTGTGGTTGCTTTCGGACAATTCATGAGGCACCCATT
>NC_069010.1:2883473-2885010 GCF_001194135.2 Octopus bimaculoides
ATATATACACACACACACACACACACATGCCATGTCAGGTTTATATTACGGTGCCAACGTCACAAACCAATATTATTAGCAATATTGGCCATGATATTAAGGCGAAAAGCTGGCGGGGTCTTTAGAACACTGGGCAAAATGTTTAACTGCAGGTTTTCAGTTTTGTGTCGCAAATATTTGTGTTGAAATATCGCACAAACACAGTTTGTTTTCATCGTATTAAAATATTTTATTTTAAAAAAAATATGTTTACGTCAAATTGCACATTCTACTGTTAAAATTATTACTACGAATATTAATTCAGAATTTAATATAATAAAAGGGCGATTTGTGCAATTAATATTATCATAAAGAGGAATACCAAATTAATATACCCCGTAGTTGAGGGAAAATATTGAATATTTATATGGATCAGATTGTGTGTCCTTACTATCTAGTAAGGACACTAATCCAAAATTTAGTGTTCATTCAACCACATTAATTACATTTAAGATTAAAATAATACAAAAACCCAATACATACCAACGCGAAATTGCAGCCGCGATTCCCACGTTTAAGATAGCAAACAGGATCAATGGAACTAGCATAAACACCAGGATATACTTTGTTTCTTCTGGAAATTGGAGAAGTGTATTGTTTATATACGTTCATACGGACATCATTTTACACACACACACACACACACACACACACACACACACACATTGATAAACAGTCATATATGTATCATACATGATATACATACCTCACGAGAACGATTTTATTGTGGTATATGTCATATGGATGTGAGTTGTTTAGAAAGAGAATGATTTTTAAAATAACCATTTTTCTGGAAGTTATGAAGAAACAGAGTCGATGGGGTACACTTGTATATATATGCACATTGAGTTAACATAAGTCATGCTATAATTATGTTGCTACTATATATCTACATATCAGTTTGCTTCACTTCACTTTCATTTTGTATGTAACAATATTTAATTATGTAACTGCATGTTATATATAAACAAAATATATATTTCTTTCATTCCGTTAGCGTCAAAAGAGTGACAATAATTTGAATGAGATGGGCTCAATTTTTCACTACACATAAACGAAAATAGGATATAATAGTATGTACGATGACACTGTGTAACGACTACTAACTATATCAAAAATCCATCGTATTATGTGTGTGTGTGCGTGCGCGTGCGTGTGTGTGTGTATGTGCCTTATACAATTTATTGGCTGTAATCAGAAAGTTTTCATTGCTTTGTAGACGCACGTTCCCTTAACTTAATTACATTTCACCTGGTATCTTTACAAATTCTATTATTGATGTTTGAGCTTCATTCATGTATTTCCTGCATTCTCCCTATGTGCGTGCCATTTGTAAATGTACGATTATACACTATAGAATATATGATACAATATCAAACCAATGTAAGACACATTTTTATGTATTTTGCCTTTAGTCCTGTTTTTTTCTTGTGTATGTGCATATATAGACGTGTGTATGAACCTTTCGAGACGGCAACGTTGTTCCATGGATGTAAGT
>NC_069010.1:2885615-2892146 GCF_001194135.2 Octopus bimaculoides
ACACACACACACACACACACACACACACACACACACATATACGACGGGCTTCATTCAGTTTCCGCCTACCAAATCCACTCTCAAGGCTTTGGTCAGCCCGAGGCTATAGTAGAAGACACTTGCCCAAGGTGCCACGCAGTGGGACTGAACCCGGAACCATGTGGTACTTTCACATAAAAACAATAATAAAATTAATATCTCATTTATAACAGTGGAATTAATGAGAGAGATTAAGTTCTGTTGAAATTCTTGTTTTCAAGAGAAAAATAACGTTTAGACTTTCCCCCAAAATTTTTTAATAATGCTTATGACAAATTAAATAGGGTTGGTAATGGTAATATCCCTAAATTATTGTGGATATGGATATGTGTAGTAACTGATGTAAAAAAAGATTTGCAAGAAAATCTAATAATCGCTCAGTAAGAGATTGAGTAAGAGATTAGTAGTTTATCTTACCTTTGCATCTCTTGGAATTATTGTTCCAGTCATATCCCGTGATGCAACCTTTCTCACAATGTCCCGTGACTTGATCACATTTAGAACCTACACACAATTCACAACGTTTCATACACATATCTCCATAGAATCCAGGAACACATTCTGCGATAACAAAAATGAAAAAAAAAAAAAAGAATATTATGGTAACTGTATGTATTTCACTAACGTTAGTTGTAATAATATTTTATAGAATGGTTACGGTTTAAATTTGCGCTATTAACTCATTGATGGCTACCATTCTTATAAATCAGTATTTTTTCAAGTGAAATAATAGATATACATAACTTACGTAATACTTCCACTTCACAAAGAGTAAGCATTCTCTCATCTCCTTCTAACGATATTTTGACATTACTTGAATTTACTGGGTTTTGACATTTAATATAGATTACTTGTTCCTCGTTTTCATTATTCATACTTTCAAAACAAAGTGATGATCCAAGGTAAACTTTAAATCCTTTCAGACTTTTATCTAGAATCAAAATATAAGAGTAAAAACTGAAATCAGATGTTAGCTACATTGAGAATAATTTCGAAAGAAAAATAATTTCAAAAGATCACCAAGGCATGGGTCTCCCTTTCTTACAATTTGTCTAATTAAATAATTAGACGAGTTAGATTGATTGACCAGAGGGTGGCATTATTTCTTCTCGGTGAGTCACCTTCCTTTTTGTTTAGGGAAATATTCCTCCGCAAGTTACCACCCGAGGTCCAGGCCCACATAACTCAGACCCAGATCAAGTACCTGCGGTAGTTAGCGAAATCAGCTGACAAACATTTTTCATCCGGTGGGGGTTATGGTCAACGTCATAGTATCAGCCACGAGACATGGTAGAGTTAAGGAAGATGACCTGTGCTTCTACTACACAAAGTACAGGGAAAAGGCTACCAGGTGTAAACAACCATGTTGCTTCAAGATCCCTTGGCCATCGGCCCCGGGAAACTTCAGGGCCGGCCGCCATTGAATACTCTGTTGGTCAGCAAACACGATCAACTGCTCCTGTATGTCCATGATCTGAGCTTTTGACGTAGGTAAGTTCCTAATCGACAAAGGAGCAGAAGTCTGCATAATCCCAACATCGGCAAGGGACCCTCGTTACGGAAAACCACTTGCACGTTAATTTCACGAGCAGGCTGTTTCGTTGATCGGATCAACTGGAACCCTCGACGTCGTAAGCGACGGAGTGCCAATAATAAACAATTGGAAACTTAGTAATAGCAATAACGAAAGTAGTAGTTTTAGCAATACTTACGCTCTTTCATTCGATTGTATATTCTCAGTTGTGATATCACGTATGGTTTATCAAACATCACTTGCCAGTATGGATCGGTTTCAAATGTAGTTTGTGCACATGATTTATGTGGAAATGCATGGTCAAAATTACCGTCAACCGCCTTGTCGGATGTCATATTTAGTTCCATGATTTTACATGTTCCATTGTAGAAAACGTCTGTTCCTAACTCTCTATAATTACTTGTTTGATTTGTTTGTTTACCTTGAGCAATATTAACTGAAAAAAGATCGACGCCTGAATTAATATTCAGTACAAAGCTTTTAGTTCAGTATATTTAGAAAGTGTATTTTGTGAATCCATGATACATATCTATAGATCCAGTTTTCTGTACACAATAACATAAATGCAGTGTATACCTTAACATATACTAAGTCTGTATCGCCCAAAAGTATCAAATTGGAAACGGCAGTTATAACACAAAAACTTAACATTTATAAAAGAAATATACATAAAAAAACCTGTCAAGAATATCAAAAAAGTTATAATTACATCTTGTATAATTTCCTTCAATTCTACAAAAGGCTGAATTTTTAGCGCTAAATCATTTTACATTGCATACTAAAGAATTTTTAAAATTTTGATGTAAAATATTATCTGGGGAAATTTAATAAATATAAAATTATATAGGTACAATTTCTTCTCAAAAAAATAATTCGTTAACGAAACCTTTTGATAGAATTATAATAACTTGCTTTAATCCCAACTTCAATTAGACGTATGAGAACAACATTAGCATTATGATACAACAATATACTTCACCGATGATACAATAATCGAAATCTGAAAACTAGAAAGACTATCATCTAGGAATATGAAATGTAATATATTATGTAAGTAGAATGAGAAAAATACATCTCCAATGCATAAGTAATAATTAATTAATTGTATAGACTTTAGTATATACTACTGGTATGACACCCACTGGAAGGGTGAAAATTCAAAGTTAGTTTGGCTGAGTGGTGGAAATGAACTTGCAATAAGGAAAAGGACGACGTAAATAAATACTACTCTTCTGTTTCAGCTATTCTTTCAACGATTAATATTTGTGATTCTTTTACAACTTCCATCCCTATATCGGATATGAGGGTTCTTCCTACGTTACACATTGATATATGTAAAGAAAACATGAAGCCCAATTCCACTTCCATTCACTGGTTTTCCAAGTAACATATATGAGAAAACTAAACACTATAAGATAATAAATCATTAATAAGTCATTAATAAGTTAATAAATCATTATATATATATAATATATACACGACGGGCTTCTCTCAGTTTCCGCCTACCAAATTCACTCACAAGGCTTTGGTCGGCCTGAGACTATAGCAGACGGCACTTGCCCGAGGTACCACTCGGTGGAACTGAACCCGGAATCATATGGTTGGGAAGCAAACTTCTTACAACACAGCCACTCCTGTGCCTATCTCTCTTATTTTGATTCCTTCAATTCCTGAATTGTTGATTCACAGTTCTTTAATTTATAGCAATGTGTCAGTCCACTTCCACTTTTCATCCTTCCACAACAAGTTGTACCGGTGCGTAATTTTCCCTCAACTCAGAAAACAAGAAATCCAACAGAAAAAATAAACTCAACAGCCCCAGGATAAACCTTTCCAGCATCTCAGGAAACCGAAGGACATCCTGTAGCAATAAAAATAAAACAAACAACCGACAAAACCGTCACTGTAACCACAACTTCAGCCACCAAATATTCCTTAACCAGACAAATTATTCTTTTTTATCCATGGGGAACCTAGCAAAAGAATTTCAGAAAACTGCCATGGCTGTCACACTGTGCTCGTGGATCCACAGAACTTTCTGAACTAGAGATGCTCCTAATATTATCCTTCGCTTCTCTACGATCGTCCGTCCTCACACAGAATAATGTTATGCGTTCTGGTCGCTCTACACGAAAGTAACTATAAAAATTAAAGCACCCCAGAGATCAATCAAAGAAAAAGCAAGGTTTTGACTTCTGAGATCGGATCGCGAAGCTCAAGCTTTATTCCCTCCAACGCTGCCATGGATGCTATATCATTTGTATAATATGGAAAATATTCCAACATTGTCCAACTTCAAAATTCACTCTAGACTTGGTCCCAATGCCATCTGTCCTCTTCAAAAATTGCCCTCGTCTCACATTACAACACTGAGACAGAACTATTTTGCTTCAACTGGCCCTCTGCAAATAACTCTTTGCACGCATGGGCGATGGTGCCCAAAGCACGATTAAATGTCTTTATAGGTGCTGCTTTTAAGTTAGTCATGGCCTGGGTAAATTCTGGCCGAAATCTATCTAAGCATCTCCATACCCTGAACATATATGTACTCACAGTATGTTGGCTTGTCACACTTCTCTCCATGCCATCCATCTTCGCAGCCATTTTTACAGAATCCATTTATTTGGTGACATGATTCCCCTCGAGAACAATGACATTCATTGGTACAGTCTTCTCCATACAATTCTGGTGGACATCCTAAATTGGTAATATCGAGAGAGTTTCTTTCTAAATGAACATTAAAATAAAACAGTCATTGAATACAAAATTCAACAACCTTCCACAATCTCACTAATCAGGTAACTTATCAATAAAAGATGATATTTATTATATTTCATGTCATCTCATGAGAAATGTCGGAGTTTTGGGGAGGAAAAAAGTGATCTAACTTTACATTTTATTAAAATTTAATCCTGGATATAATACCAATCATTATCGATATTTCTCTTCCATCTATCCATCAGCCTTTTAAAATTCCATTGGTAAAGATATCTTTTGGTTTTGGTGAGAAGGAAAAGAGGTTCGGTTTCGACCTCTTTGAGGCTTTTGAGTACTAATCCATCTAAACGATTCTGTAAGCTTCGAAATTGATGGTAATCAGAAGGGGTGAGGTCCGGCAAATAAAGCAGGTGAGTGATTTTCTCCCACCCAAGTTCTTCGATTTTCTTCAGATGTAATCTTTGCAGTGTGAGGCCTTGAATTATCATCTTGAAACACCACTGCATTACCATTCACTAAAGCAGGCCTTTATTCAAAGCATGCAGGTGCTTTAATTCTTGGCAATAGGTGTGAGCAGTAATTGTTGCATTAGTTGGTGGTACCTCAAAGTGGAAAATTTTCACCAAACAGAAAGAAGAATCTTTTTTTACTCGGAAGTCCTTTTAGATTGTGGTTTAACCTGTTCTTAACAGCTAAGCCATTCCCTGCATCGCTTACCGTTTTCTTTAAAAAATCCATTTTTAATCACCAGTCACTAATCTGTCCCAAAGTGGTGAAATACGCTCATGAGAGTGAAGAGACGAGCAGATGTCCACTCGTGATTTTTGGTTGATTTCTGTCAACTCATGGGGAACCTATTTTCCGAGTTTCGGCTCCTATCCAAGTCGTTGAAGATGGCGGCGAACAGTTGAAGAATTGGCAAGCAAGCTCAGCTTGCTTGCTAATTCTTCAACTGACACAGCATTATACTTCTCAAGCTCTAGCAACAGATGTTCATCGACAAAGCCAAATTCAACAGGGCGTCCCATTCGCGGCCTCTCTCTTTGGCTGATTTTTGAAAATTGTTAACCAACTTCTGTAACTTCTTTCGTTCAAGCACTCTTCTCCACAAGCAGAATGGATATTTTGGATATTTTGTGTTACTTCTGCTGCACTGTTTCCCTTTTTGAACACATATAACATTATGTGCCTTAAACACTCCTTCGATCCGTCCATCTTTGAGCGGTTAATATTAGTAATTAATTCAATCAGATTATTCTATAAAAAGAAATTATATTAAGTTAAAGATTTCCAAATTCATATGTGTCTCAATCAATACATTTGACATTTCAGAATACTGTAAAATTTGATAGAAATTACATATATGATATTTCGGACATTATTTTTGGGATGTCGTGATATATAATATATGCGTGTGTGTGTCTGTATACAAATACATGTATATATATATATATATAATTGACGATTCCCTGCCCTGCATATCTATATATATATATGGGAGTATTTACGAAAAAAAACAACAGACGAAGACAGGTGGTGTAAACAACAAGTGGATGTATTAGTTTAATGCTCGGGAATAGAGAAAGTCTTTGACGTTTCGAGCTATGCTCTTCAACTGAAAGTAACACGGAAAGAAACAAGGAGAAACAAATATATAAATGTAGTGGTCAGCGATCTATCATGGCGAATGAAGTAAAAAAATGTATTTACACAAATATTTGTGATCTATAGAATTTATTTTGTATTAAAATGCATCCTTTTATTATTTGTATATTTATACTTATATATTTATCCAATATTTATCTTGTATTACAAATAATTTCAAACCGCAAAATATTAATTCAATATGAAGTCGTTTAGATGAGTATTAAGGGATCTGGCGAAAAGTTGCTTTGTTGAAAAGTTGCTTCGATGAAAAATTGCTTCGAAGAGAAGTTGCGAGGTGAATTATTGTTTGATAAAAGGTTTTGCTATCAATGATTGCACTTAACATTTAGAAAAGCATTTAACAATCGTTTTATAAAGCGAGACATCAACATACCAATTAATTTAATATGATAAACTTCGGCTATGCCATCGATATACAGTTTATCAGCCGTGGCATCACCAGTGCAAATTAACCTTCTTGCACTTGGTCGTAGCTTGCATTCTATTCCACTTGGATAGGTAACTTTCATTGTTGAATCTGTTGAGAAGAGTACATACAGAAAAATAGAAAATTTATGTCTGTAAATATTAAG
>NC_069010.1:2895199-2899133 GCF_001194135.2 Octopus bimaculoides
TTTCCACATCTACAATCTTTTGAAGTGTGCCACTTCCACACATCATAAAATCTTCCCATTTCTCATCTAACGCCAAACGATTTACGGAGCGTACTGGGTTCTTTTCTTGTGGCACCAGCGCAATTGAGCTTAGCAAGAAATTTCTAAGACAAGTTCCCTTGCTGGAGTGGTGGTACAATATTGAGGGAGGTGACTTTCTGTCGAATGTTCAGAGGATTAGCACAGGGTCAGGGAAGAGAAGGCGGAGGAGATAATATGTGATGGTACAAGAGGCTGTGGAAAGCAACGATATCAAGAAACCGTAGCTAGATTGAGAAATGTGGAGATTTTATGATGTGTGAATGTGACACACTTCAGCGGGTTGTAGAGGTGGAAATTGCGTATGTGTGTGTTATGTATATATGCGTATATGAGCTTTTCTTTGTGCGCGCAAGTGTGTGTGTGTGTGTTCGCGCGGCGTTTTAAGAATGTGATAACTGTTATTTTGTTTGTATGCAATAATAATGTAACTTCTTTTACTTTATAAGATTTAGTTAAACCGTTATTTTATAGAAACCGTTTTATTAATGCAACGCAGTCCTGCATATCTGCAGACTTTTCGCATTACTGAAGTCTTTAGGTGCATCTATTTCCTTATATTCAGAAGGCCTTAATAATTTTCCATGTCTTACTTAAAATTTCGATTTAGTCATCGGAATTAAAATGTTAGGAATGAAAGCCACGCTTTAAATAATTGTATTTATTATCAGAAATATGTAACTGTATCTACAGTCAACCCAGTTTTAAGGAAATTGCAATTTAAACAGAATATAAGAATATAAGAAGATAATCTTCAGTAATCCTGCTATTGTTTTACTTACGTCTTTGGCAATATGGCTCTTTATATCCAAGTAAGCATCCATGTTCACATTTACTAAGGATCCGGAAGTGACAGTCACTAAGGTGTTTACAGTGACATTGGTATTTTTGGTCTTTTCCAAACAAGTCAACTCCTTTATAGCTTTCACAATTCTCTTTAGAAAGATAAAACACCAACAATATCACAAGATTTCTTTCAACAATTCATAAAATTTATTTCGTTAATATTAATGAATATGCAAACGTCTTTAGATTAACATAGGGTGAAAATTCATACCATAGAAAGATCAATCTCAATAATGAGAAATAAGTCAATCTACGTATTACTATTAGATTCAATTTGCATACAGTTTACTTCTACGATGCTCTTCTGCCTACTTTTAATATTAATTTATTATATATCGCAAAATTTTGGTCCTAGACATAGAAAGGATATGACAATTAGGGATTAAGAACTTCATATTCTGAGGTTTTAAGTTTCCTTAATATATAATGATGCATTTTTAATGCTCTTGTTATTTAGCCATCACTCAGCAGTGTTTCAACTCTCATGATGTTTTGTTTTGTGTGAGGAGATGGCAAATATCAGAAGTATTCCAGTTGATGCTTAGCAAATGTTGTTGGCACTCCGTTGCTTACGACGTCGAGGGTTCCAGTTGATCCGATCAACGGAACAGCCTGCTCGTGAAATTAACGTGCAAGTGGCTGAGCGCTCCACAGACACGTGTACCCTTAACGTAGTTCTCGGGGATATTCAGCGTGACACAGAGTGTGACAAGGCTGACCCTTTGAATTACAGGTACAACAGAAACAGGAAGTAAAAGTGAGAGTAAGTTGTGGTGAAAGAGTACAGCAGTTTTCACCACCATCCCCTGCCGGAGCCTCGTGGAGCTTCAGGTGTTTTCGCTCAATAAACACTCACAACGCTCGGTCTGGGAATCGAAACCGCGATCCTATGACCGCGTGTCCGCTGCCCTAACCACTGGGCCATTGCGCCTCCACCAGTGTGTATATATATATACAAATACACGTAATTATACATAACAAACGTAATTATATATAACAGCACGCTCAGCAAAAACACAGAATACCACACAATATCACATTCTATCGAAGGATTACTAAACAGTTAAAGGATGATGGATGATACAAAATATGAGAATAAGAGCTGCATTATGTTATATTAATTGATATTGAATACGATTAAAACTTCTAAACTTACCATGAATTCTGAAACAGCTACTTTTACAGAACTGTTCTCCCCTCTTATCGTCTGCGACGCAATCACCTTTAGTGATATTGCACTGGGCTTTAATATAAAAAGAAAAAGAGGTTTGTCTTTAAGAAGACATAAAGTGTGACATTCAAAGAATCTAGCAGAATAAAAAGAAATGATAGTTATATTTTATTCGGAGATATAAATGTCTTTTCTTGAAACATATTTTACTAAGAATGAAAACCAGACGTAAACTTTTCAACAAAATCACCGAACGAAATCTTACTGCCGTGATCATAACTAATGTTATAATATCATAATCCTATAAAGTCTACAAAATTTATGCAATAGAATACAGTACATAGTTGTTTTCTTGAGATTTAGAACCGGAGAAAAGAAGCAAGAAAGATAGGATTTGGTAGCGATGAGTTAAATGTTGTTAGAGTAGTTTTTGTTAGACATCGTAAAGATATTCACAGACGTGCCGGGCTTCATTCATTCTTCAGCATACGTCGTACGTGAAATATTTGGATAAATTTAGGGATATGACACCAACTAGGACGATGCATGCGCATAGCTTGTCTATAATATATACTGATCTCTATTTAGTTCTGGCAGAAAAATGAATATCCAAATTCATCGATTTAGTTTAAACCAGGTATAAGAAAACTTTCTAGAGAAGCGGGCCGTATGATATAGGGATCATCATCAGTCGAGTCGCACTACTAAAAGGTAAGTAATTTCTTGTTGGACGTGCCTTTCCGAAAGTCCCGCGGGCATTAGTTTGGCCATAACTGTTTTATTCCAATACAGATCTAGCGTATTGGAAGTAAATTTCGATAAAGCTTTGATCACACGAAATGCTCCCTAAAGCCTCCAACCTTTGCAGTAATGGCTCAAGAGCCAACACATATAAAAGCGGAGTCAGTATGCGAGTCATCGATGATGTTTCCATTACCGAAGTTGCTATTAATTCAAAATCTAATTTTGTTCCACTTGTACTACACCATTGTACTACCCCAAAAGCACACCAGCAAATAGACTGCGACAGTATATGTGTATGTGGGGAATTTCAACCATGTTTCGTGGTCTGCTACCACAACAGCTCCTTTATAGGATCCAGTTAGCTCAAGGCATCATCAGGAGGAACCACGTCCGGTTTCGGCCCCTACTCCTCTACCGTTTTGACGTGGCGGGGCCCCCACTTTCAGAGGTGTCTTCAGCTTTGGTGTTGGGTGCATGTCTTCTTTCTTCTATTCCCTGGCCTCTTCGATGCAGCATCAACGAGTGTCAGCGTCCGACTGACTGACTGTCTTGTCAAATTCCCCTTTTTATACCTGCTGCTAGGCCCCAGCAGGCTACCCCAGCAAGTTGTCACATGACACTGTATGGATGAATGTGTGTGAGAGTGTGTGATGTATGTGTAAGCTACGATATGTGTAGGAGCTGATGGTGTCATCTCTTCGGTGCGCATATGCATGTGTGGTAGAGGATGTGTACGCTAGAGTGTGGGGTTTTATCAGCCATGTGTGAGTACCTGCGTGCAAGTAACGAAGAATTGGGAAGAGAATTACTATAGGGAAATGTTTCTCGACCAATTCGAGGAATTTGAATATTTAATTTCAATCAATAAATTTACGCCTATGTTTGCACTACTTTCTGTACAACTCTGTATGTGTGCGTGAGTGTATGTGTGTGTGTGCGCACGTATGTATGTGTGAGTGTGCATGAGTGTGTGTATAGTGGTGAATCATATGACATGGAGACATCTATATGTTACATTTATGTGTATGAAGCGTTAGAATTGTATATATATGTAGGAGTGGCTGTGTGGTACGTAGCTTGCTTACCAACCACATG
>NC_069010.1:2899233-2899503 GCF_001194135.2 Octopus bimaculoides
AGGAAATAATAGTTATACCCAAAGATAAGAGTTGTCTTACACAATGTAATTAATAGTATGATTGCGTGTATTAATATAGTTTCATTAATATCACTTCTTTCTTTACATCGCAATTCTTGTGAAATAGTTTGGTCGGTCGACAGCTGCCCCAAAGTGTGTATCTCATCGGGTGATAAATAAATGCAACTCGTTAAAATAACTTTACTGCAATATAACTTCCTGTTTTGTAGAAAGAAAAGCAGCCAGACGGAGGAAATATCTTCATTTATA
>NC_069010.1:2899513-2899816 GCF_001194135.2 Octopus bimaculoides
CGGAGGAAATATCTTCATTTATATAAAAGATCAAAAATAAAATCACAGATAGCAAAAAGAGAAACAAACACGCAATCCAGCGAGAAAAGTATTAACAATAACCGTTAACAAATATGGATGTATAATGCCCAATGCAGTGGAAATGAAATTTGACTAACTGTTAACATAATTTAATTTACTTTAAGGTATGGATGACTTAAATTTACTTATAACCGCCCCATTCTTACAAACACAAAGTAGATAGCTAACTCACTTTGTGAACATGAGTGCACCAAATCTCACGTTGCGTATGCTCACATTTTT
>NC_069010.1:2899837-2900209 GCF_001194135.2 Octopus bimaculoides
TGTACTCGCGCCATGCAGCTTGCCCGAGGGCGTTTATACATCCATATTTGCTAACGGTTATTTTTTATAATTTTCTTGCTGCATTGCGTATTCGTTTCTCTTTTTGCCTTCTGTGATTTTATTTTTGATCTCCTATATAAATGAAGATATTTCTTCCGTCTGGCTGCTTTTCTTTCTACAAGACGGGAAGTTACATAGCGGAAAAGTTACTTTAACGAGTTGTATCTATTTATCACCCGACGAGATACATCTGCACCACCAGATGCTCCGGAGTCAGTTGTTTAGTGTCCCACCTATGGGGAATCGATGCTAGATGTGTTGGAACAATTGTCGTGATTAACAATAAATTCTCGTATATTCCATCTTCCGTCT
>NC_069010.1:2900314-2900602 GCF_001194135.2 Octopus bimaculoides
ATATATATATATATATATATATATATATATATACATACAGAAAATTAATATAGACAACCATGTGCAATGTGTTACCAAAAAGCAAAATTATGACTGTCATTAAATATGAAAGCTCTTCATTTTCGATTACGTTAGTGTATATAAATGCACATACATACTCACTGATGCATGAAAAACATACATAAATGAAAGCATACATGCACATATACATATAAATGTGTACATAAATCTGAATGTATGGCTGTGTGGTAAGAAGTTTGCTTCCCAACCACATGGTTCCGTGTTCAG
>NC_069010.1:2900612-2900775 GCF_001194135.2 Octopus bimaculoides
GCTGTGTGGTAAGAAGTTTGCTTCCCAACCACATGGTTCCGTGTTCAGTCTCACTGCGTGGCACATTGAACTACTGTCTTTAGTATAGTATCGGGCCGACCAAAGCATTGTGAGTGGATTTGAAAACGGAAACTGATAGAAGCCCGTCGTATGTATATGTATA
>NC_069010.1:2900785-2900925 GCF_001194135.2 Octopus bimaculoides
TGGATTTGAAAACGGAAACTGATAGAAGCCCGTCGTATGTATATGTATATGTATATGTGTGTGTGTGCGTGTTTGTGCTTGTTCCTCCCTCTTTTAACTTCTTGCATACTTCCAGCCCACAGCAACATCATATCTCCTCC
>NC_069010.1:2900935-2901056 GCF_001194135.2 Octopus bimaculoides
GCCCACAGCAACATCATATCTCCTCCACTATTTAACTATTACGTGTCAAAAGTGAAATAAAAACACTCATATCATTCGAACCGGAATCTCAAAAACATTGTCACCTTACATCTCATTCTCA
>NC_069010.1:2901066-2901283 GCF_001194135.2 Octopus bimaculoides
ACATCTCATTCTCATTTAAGTACCACGACAGGCAAATAAAAATTACATGTAATATATAAATTTGCAATGGATTACTAAATCTTGTGCCTCCCCTAAGTATAACTGTTATTATCCCCTAGGAACTGTTATTATTCTACATAAATCAGTGTCTGGATCTTGTTCAAAATGGGGGTACCAGTATTTTCTTAACGAAACACTTTGAAACTTGGGACACTGG
>NC_069010.1:2902454-2902653 GCF_001194135.2 Octopus bimaculoides
ACGCAGCTAGTACTTAATTTATCGACCCCGAAAGGGTGAAAGGCAAAGTCGACCTCAGCAGAATTTGAATTCAGAACGTAAAGACAAACGAAATACCGCAAAGCATTTCGCCCAGCTGCTAACGTTCCTGCCAGCTCAATGCGCGTGCGCATGTGTGCGTGCGTGCGTGTACGCGTGTGTGTGTGTGTGTGTGTGTGTG
>NC_069010.1:2902667-2903337 GCF_001194135.2 Octopus bimaculoides
TGCGTGTGTGTGTTTGCGTGCGCGCGCGCGTACTCCACAACTACTTGACAATTAGACGTTGGTGTGTTTAATTTCCTGTATTCTAGCGGTTCGGCAATAGAGTCCAGATTTATAATAAGTATTGGGGGCGCTCTCGTCCGATAAAATTCTCCAAGACGGTGCTCCAGTTTGGCCGCAGTCTAATGACTGAGACACGTAAGAGATAAAAATTAGAAAATATAAATTTGTAACAAATCTCACTCGAACCATCCAGATAATCTATCTCATTAACCTCTTTACCAATCATGCTAGTCTCAAAACGCCAAGAGTAAACTGTAAATAACAATCATTCATTAAAAACTATAATTTGGAACGAAAATATCATGTGTATAACAGGCACAAAACTCCCAAAGTAAACTTAATTTCTTTCTTTTCTATAAATCTTTAAGAGACGACAAGTCCGCTAAAGAAAGGGGCAACAGTGACTCCAGAGGGATTGTTTCTAACTTGTCTGAATACTTTACTAGCAAACGAAATGTATTTATTATATGATATTAACTTTATTAACTCATTTAAATTATCTTTTCTTATTTACTAGATATTAGATGTAAATAGATATATTAGATATGTAAATGAGTGGTTGTGGGGTAAGTAGCTTGCTTACCAGCCACATGGTTCCGGGTTCAGTCCC
>NC_069010.1:2904089-2904266 GCF_001194135.2 Octopus bimaculoides
TTTTCTCCTACCTGATTTAAGCAAAATCAATGAATTTGGATATTCATTTTTCTACCAGAACTAAATAGAGATCAGTATATATTGTGGAAAAGTTATGCGCATGCATCGTCCTAGTTGGGTTCATATTCCTAAATTTATCCAAATATTTCACGTACGACGTATGCTGAAGAATGAATG
>NC_069010.1:2904347-2905705 GCF_001194135.2 Octopus bimaculoides
TCTTGCTTCTTTTCTCCGGTTCTAAATCTCAAGAAAACAACTATGTACTGCATTTTATTGCCTAAATTTTATAGAATTTATATGATTATGATATTATAACATTAGTTATGATCACGACAGTAAGATTTCGTTCGGTGATTTTGTTGAAAAGTTTACGTCTGATTTTCATTCTCACTAAAATGTCTCAAGAAAAGGCATTTCTATCGCCGAGAAAGACATAAATATCATATCCTTTTATTTTCTAGATTTCTGAAATGTCACACTTTATGTCTTCTTAAAGATTTCTATTTTTCTTTATATCTAAGTCCCGTGCGAAACCACCAAAGGAGATTGCGTCGCAGATGATAAGAGGGGAGAAGAGATCTGTAAAAAAACTTGTTTCAGAAATCCCAGTAAGTTCATAAGTATTAATTATATTTAACACCATTTGATTTAATCACATACGGCAGCTCTTATTCTCATATTTTGTATGATCCCTCATCCTAGAATCCTTCAATAAAATGTGTTATTCTACATTACGTATGTTTTTGCAGCGCGTGTTGTTGCAAGGGCAGACGAACTGTAGATTTTTGACAGACGAACTGTAGACAGGAATTTTGCTGCGTGTTAGCTAGTTAGCTAGGGATCTGGTCTGCAACGAAGTAGACTTCCGGTTGAGCTGGCTTCGAAGAAGCAGAAGTAACTGGCGGTTGTCTCTCCGATGTACTTAAAAGAATAAATCTTTCACTAACACATTCTCGTCTCCATGAGTTTACTTGTGTACAGCTTAACAAAGCTACAACTGGTGACCTCGATGATAGAACAACAGCTCTCGCTATCGAAATAAACATGGCAAGCGATCACAAAACAACACTGTAACTACTACAATTGTGGCCTAAGAGGGCTGAGCTATGGTTCATGCAGGCGGAAGCCCAATTTAACATATACAAAATAACTGCTGACCTAACGAAATATTCGTACGCTGTAGCGGCACTGGATGAATATACGGCAATGAGGGCGCTGGACATTTTAACCGCTACCTCCAGTAAACGCACAAATATACCACATGAAATGACAGACTGGTGGATACATTCCAGCACAGCGAATGAGAAGAGGCGGCTAAAATACTGGAGGAGGAATTAGGCGATTCTAAGCCTTCGAAGTTGATGAACAAGATGTTGACATTATTCCCTCCGGGTGAGTCACCTTCCTTCTTGTTTAGGGAAATATTCCTCAGTGAATTATCGCCCCAGGTCCAGCACTGATAACTCAGACCGAGGTCAAAGGCTTGCGGCAGTCAGCGAAAGCAGCTGACAGACATTTTTTATCCAGTGGTGCTATGGTCATAGGGGTGGCCCCCGAGACATAGGGGTGGCCCC
>NC_069010.1:2905715-2906901 GCF_001194135.2 Octopus bimaculoides
ATAGGGGTGGCCCCCGAGACATAGGGGTGGCCCCCAAGACATGGTTAAGCAAGATGATTTGTGCTTCTACTACACAAAGTTCGGGGGAAATGTTACGAAGTACAAACAATCATGTAATTTCAGAACCCCTTCACCATTAGTCCAGGGTAACTCCAGGGCCAGCTGCCATTGAATGCTCCGGTGGCCGGCAGATATGATCAAGTGCTCCTGTATGTCTGCAATCGGAGCTTCGGACACAGGTTCCTAATCGATACATGAGCAGAAGTCAGCGTGATTCCAGCATCGGCAAGGGGGCCTCTGTTACGAAAAGCGGGGTCAACATTTAAGAGCCGCCAACGGGTCCACAATCGAGGCGTACGCTCGCCGCATCCTTTCTCTTAACATCGGCTCACAAAAATACACATGGGTATTCACCATCGTCGGTGTCCATCAGCGGAATATCGATTCTGCAAGAAACTAGAGAGTGGCTTCGAGTATATCATAAGGAATATTTAATATTAATGGGTAACTATTATCAAATTTCAGGTAGAAGACACTAGGAAAGCTTTGTTCGTTGGCTACACATGTTTTTACAAATATCTAATTAATAAAATTAATTATGAAAATCGGAAAAAAATTGATTATGAAATATTTACCAATTTTTATTTTTAAAATCTAAATGTAGATGGTGTTAATATAGCATGTTTTTGTTTATAGCGTTCACGTGATAAATTTTGTATTATAATACCAAATGAAAAATTTAATTTTTTCTCTGATTTAGTTGTAGTTATCAATATAAGTATGCATTTATGAGTCTATAAAAGTTTACAATAGATATCATTTTTCAAGATTGTGAAAGATTTAAACCCCACTCCATAAATGTTGACAAAGTTGATATATCTGGGGTAGTCCATTCTCAATAAGACTTGAGGACATATGTACGTTTGTAATGTTCTCTTCTATGAATGTTCAGTCTTGAAATTATCCTAATACTACGAGTTACCTATCAAAATTAAATGGAAGAAGCCTCTTAAATGTTTTAGAACTTCAATATTTCAAGAAGATTAGAAAAAATAATAAAACAACCTAAAAGTCTACGCTGATGAATAGCCCCCGTCGTTGGTTGGCCTACTCAAATCATACCCTAATATTCTGAGAAAGAAATGGACGCACTGAATAATGTAGAAACGGGATAGACATGGGTGTA
>NC_069010.1:2907243-2907420 GCF_001194135.2 Octopus bimaculoides
TCTTCACCCTATGTTAATCTAAAGACGTTTGCATATTCATTAATATTAACAAAGTCTGGGCACATGGAGTAACTAAGATCACAACATAAACAATTAAATATAAGACTTCTTTTTCTGCGGTATGTTAAAAGAGAAAGTTTACTCAATAAAGATTACAAATTTATTTATTAACATTAT
>NC_069010.1:2907481-2907902 GCF_001194135.2 Octopus bimaculoides
CTGTATAATAAGTTAATGTTAAAAGTAGGCAGAAGAGCGTCGTACAAGTAAACTGTTTGCAAATTGAACCTAATAGTAATACGTAGATTGATTTATTTCTCATTATTGAGATTGCTCTTTATATGGTATGAATCTTTCTTCACACTATGTTCATCTGTAGACGTTTGTATAACTTAGATATTGATTAATAATAACGAAATAAATATTATGAATTGTTGTTGTAAGAAATTTTGTGATATTGTTGATGATTGATTTTTCTTCAGCTATTTGTAATCTGCTTGTGGGAACTGACTTGTTTGGAAAAGACCAAAAATACCAATGTCACTGTAACCACCTAAGTGACTGTGAGAACCAGATCTTTAGTAAATGTGAAAATGGATGCTTACTTGGATATAAAGAGCCATATTGCCAAACACGTAAG
>NC_069010.1:2907912-2908157 GCF_001194135.2 Octopus bimaculoides
GGATGCTTACTTGGATATAAAGAGCCATATTGCCAAACACGTAAGTAAAACAATAGCCTGTATTCTCGACCTGAGTGAGTTCTCATAACGTGACGTTGTGATGGTGTACAATGTGTATTATTATTGGAGGAATTAACGGTGTTATGTATGCCTACTTCTTGTATATATTGAATTTCCTCACGGTACCCAGCCCCAGCTAAAGCAGTATTATAATAAACTATATGTGATTCGAATCTTTTTTTTTT
>NC_069010.1:2908167-2908334 GCF_001194135.2 Octopus bimaculoides
CTAAAGCAGTATTATAATAAACTATATGTGATTCGAATCTTTTTTTTTTTCTTTTAGCGGATAATCTAGAAATTCTTGTAAAAATATCCTTAATTCCCTATTATCGAGGGTGAATATTTGGATGCTACATTTATGTACTTAATATGATCATTTGGCTTATGAAATGG
>NC_069010.1:2908344-2909861 GCF_001194135.2 Octopus bimaculoides
TGATCATTTGGCTTATGAAATGGTTCAAATAATCCAGTATCAAGACAGAATGTAGCGTCAATAAAATCTACTCTACGATAAACCTTTCCCATAGTAATGTTTAGTCCTAAATTCTTTAGAAACCTAAAGAAATGTTTCCTATGCGTTTCTAATTGTACTTTACTATCTCTGTCCAGAAAGAATAGAGGGCCATCTCGAAATAAACCCCCTATTACCTCTGGAAAGGAAGACTGGATAAATGATAGGACATATATTCCGACTGTCTGTGTCCTGTGCAGAGTGAGATGACCCCATCGCTCTATCAATAGCATTCTCCCTATCTGATCTACTCCACAATCTACCATCAAAATCTTCTAAAGTAACTCGCGCGGCAAGTATTATATCTATTCCGCGTCGGAGCTAATTAGAATTTCTCATTCTATAAATCAGGATTTTATTGAGGAGGGTCGGGTTAAAAGTGGTGTAAAAACTCTCTATATCTAGTTGCAAGAATTTACTATTCTTGCTAATATCTAGAAGCTTAAACCATCCAACCACCTCTTGAGTATCTGACCACAAGGCTAATCTAATTTTAGGCTCAAGGGTGCGTAGTACTCTATCAATGATTTTCTTCCTAATAATCCCTATATCAGATTTAAAAGGACAAATCAATCTAAATGAGAGGTGAATTAGAATGTTATCTATATGGTATGTAATCATATGCAGGAAATGACATTGGCTATTTTGGGTAACTTTGCATTCGCTTGAGATCATAATACTCTGTTACTCCTGAGCTTGCGATCTATACTGGCACTGGATATCTTACCCTGACTTATTTCTGGATTATGTGAATGGCGTGGAGAGAAGGACATATCTGGTCGCATAGGAAGCCACCGCATCACGCATGGATGCCGCGGGCATGAACACGGTTCAACCGAACCACATGCATAATAACATCATGCTCGGGCATTGCTGACATTTTGCACGGACATTGGTCAGTGTTGGTCTTCCTCGGTCACCAGTGGATAGCCATCATGTATGTCTTATAATATATAACAGTTTGGCTCAACTACATATGATTTAAAGCTTCGTAATCGCTTAAAATATTGGTTTCAAATTTTGGCAGAGGGTCAGCTGTTTCGGTTGATGGGTTAAGTTGATTACATCGACCCCCAGTGATCAACGGGTACTTACTTTATCGACCCCAAAAGGATAAAAAGCAAAGTTGACCGTGGCGGAATTTGCACACAGATCGTGGAGACGGACAAAATACCGCTAAGCAATTTGCCCGCCGTGCTCACTTTTCTGCCAGCTCAGCGCTTTAGAAAGATAAAATGCTGTTACGCATTCTGTTCAGTGTGCATACGAACCTGCCAACTCACCGCCTTCTTTACATAAAAATATTGATCAGTGTATTCGATCTCACCATCTCACGACAAGTATAACGTAGTGATGAAAGATTTGTTTGTATTTTCGTTCACAATACAAATGTATGTGGAGGCGCAATGGCCCAGTGGTTAGGGCAGTGGACTCGCGGT
>NC_069010.1:2911371-2911847 GCF_001194135.2 Octopus bimaculoides
GGTTCGAGTTGACTGTGTACACTTTTTAATGTTTATTAGAAAATTTATAATGGTCATTGCAAGTGGGCAAAATCTCTGAAATCATTGGCAATGTGATATATATTAGGACACTTTCAAGTTAACCAACACCCAGATTAGTACTGGAGGAGATATATTTTATCAACCCCCGTAGAATGAAAGGCGAAGTCGACTTCGGCGGAATTTGAAAGTAAAGCGTCGGAAGAAATGTTAGCTCGCCACGTAAAATAATATTAATAATGCAAGTACTGCAGCGTACAGGTAGATCTTTCTTTACTATTGACTCTTTCTCCCTCTTTAATATATTTATCATTTTCATGAATGTTAGCCGGTTTCGTAGCATGTTTAAGAAAAATAGTCGGTGGAATTTAATAGCCTTCTCTATTTAGACATGAAACGCGAACAATATTTAGCTGAAAGTCTACTGCGATATTCATTCTTACTCCAGTGCATGAATA
>NC_069010.1:2911857-2912092 GCF_001194135.2 Octopus bimaculoides
TTAGCTGAAAGTCTACTGCGATATTCATTCTTACTCCAGTGCATGAATAACGTAAGTAAAGGGCGATCACTGCAAATTAGTACCAAAATGTAGTCATGGATCCGACTACACAGGGTGCCAAGATCACAGATAGAACCTGCTTTTTATATCATATCCACGTACAAGCCATTCCTTATATATTTCTCATATATATTTTATTACTTTATATATTTTTCTGTATATTATTTTTCACCCT
>NC_069010.1:2912270-2912423 GCF_001194135.2 Octopus bimaculoides
GATGTGTTTGACAGACAGGAGGGTGTATTTGTGTATATACATATATAACTGATGTGTATATGAACACAATGATGCGCATATACATGAGTATGTGCGTGTATGCGCGTATTGTATGTATGTATGTTTACACACACACACATATATATATATATA
>NC_069010.1:2912886-2913143 GCF_001194135.2 Octopus bimaculoides
TATATATATATATATATATATATATATACGTGTATGTGTGTGTGAGCGTACGTATATGTATATATGTACATGTGTGTATACGCAGATTCTATGAACGCAGTTTTACTTTCCCCACGCCTATTGGAGTAATTTCCTTTTATTCAATGGTTTTTTTCATAGCGTTTTTGTTTGTCTTAATAACTGATGAGATGCCAGAGCAGACTTCAACCCCGACATCCGAAACTCTGAGTTTTATTATGACAACCAACTAATTGTCA
>NC_069010.1:2913923-2914062 GCF_001194135.2 Octopus bimaculoides
GCTCCAGCATGGCCACAGTCAAATGACTGAAACAAGTAAAAGAGTAATCAAATAATAAAAGGATGCATTTTAATACAAAATAAATTCTATAGATCAGGGGTTTTCAAACTTTTTGATTTGCGGACCCCTTTATATTTCA
>NC_069010.1:2914298-2914815 GCF_001194135.2 Octopus bimaculoides
GGACCCCCTGTGGTCCGCAGACCACAGTTTGAAAACCACTGCTATAGATCACAAATATTTGTGTAGATACATTTTTTACTCCAGTCACTGAACTGCGGTCATGCTGGGGCACTATGTAGAAAGGATTCTCGTTTTTAGTCGATTGAATCGAACTCATTGCTTATTGTCTTTTAAGCTGGGTACTTATCCTATACGTCTCTTTAACCGAGCCGCTAAGTTACCCAAACGTAAACAAACCAACGAGGATTGTCAAGCGATAGTGCGAGACTAACACAAGCATGCACAAATACACACGCACACATATATACATGGTGCGGACGGTATTTGAGGACAGCTTTATGGTTTTAAAATAATGCTTATATTATAACAGAATAAAAATGTATCTTTATAAAAATAAAATAACATAAACATAAAGCTAAATTATCAATTTAATAATTTCATTCATATTTCTTATGAGATGACCCGAAATATAATAAATATCATCTTTTGCTGATAAATTATCTGATTTGTGAGATAT
>NC_069010.1:2914835-2915061 GCF_001194135.2 Octopus bimaculoides
TCAAAGACTGTTTTATTTTAATGCTCATTTAAAAGAAACTATTTCGCTATTATCAATTTAGGATGTCCACAAGAACTGTATGGTAAAGATTGTATAAATAAATGCCATTGTTCTCGAGGGGAATCATGTGACCAAATTTCTGGAATCTGTAAAAATGGCTGCGAAGACGGATGGCGTGGAGAGAAGTGTGACAATCAAACATATGGTGAGTACATATTTGTTCAGG
>NC_069010.1:2915081-2915991 GCF_001194135.2 Octopus bimaculoides
ATATGGTGAGTACATATTTGTTCAGGGTATGGGGATACTTAGATACTTAGATAGCTCTCGACCAGAATTTACCCAGGCCATAACTAACCTTACAGTAGCACCTGTGAAAACATTTAATCATGCTTCATGTTACAGTCACGCAAGTAAAGATTTTTTTTTCTTCCTTTATGCGTCTTGGCATGATTTTAAAGAGAGTAGGGCCAGTTGAGGCAAAATGGTTCTGTCTCAGTATTGATGCTGTGTAATCTGTTCTAAAATGAGTAATATAGATGTAGGTGTTATAGGTAACAGCAACAAATAAAATAAGTATTTGTAATGTGGAGTGGTGTATGGATATCCGTGGACATTACGAAATTGAGAAATTTGTGGCTAAAATATAGTATAAATTTGTATATATTCGTTGATTGGAATATTGCGTATTTACGAAAATTTGTCGATAGGATATTGTGTACTTACGATACAAAATAGTCAACAATTCAAGAATAGAAGGAATCAAAATAAGAGAGATAAATGAGGCTACGTTGTATAGATGTTGACAGTTCATCCCTTTAGTATTCAGATTTCAAACCAGGTATGAATATTTACTGCGGACCACATGACATGAATACTTATGTATTTAATATGATATAAAAACTTCGGAGCAATAAGCAGATAATATTATCTTATTGGCGCTATAGTAAGTCCTGGTTTAGTAAAGATGTAAGCTCAGCGCTTTACGCGGTGAGAATACAGTAAAATTGGCGAGTGTTTTATAAACCTCCAGTGTTTAGTTTTCTCATTTATGTTACTTGGAAAATCTGTGAATGCAAGTGGAATCGGGCTTTATTAGTCATGGTATAAATAGCTGAGACAGAGGAGTGGTATTTATTTACGTCCTTTTTTTTTTATTCCAAGTTCATTTCCACCCTTC
>NC_069010.1:2916001-2917064 GCF_001194135.2 Octopus bimaculoides
TATTTATTTACGTCCTTTTTTTTTTATTCCAAGTTCATTTCCACCCTTCGACTGAACTAACCTTGAATTTTCACCCTTCCAGTCAGTGTCGATAAAATACATATCAGTAATATATACTAAGATCTATGCAATAAATCCATTATTACTTATGAATTGGAGATGTGTTGTTCTCGTTCTACTTACAGAGTATATTACATTTCATATTCCAATATGTCAGCCTTTCTGGTTTTCAGATTCCTATGACTGTATCATTGATGGAGTATATTGTTGCATCGTAATGTTAATGTTTTTCGCAGTCGTCTAATTGGGGGTGAATTAATGTAGGATTAAAACAAAGATATTAATAGTCTATCAAAAGCATTCGTTAACGAGGAAATTGTACCTATATAATTTTATATTTATTAAAATTTTCCAGATAATATTTTACATCAAAATTTTTAAAATATTTACAATGTAATGTAAAGAAAAAAAGAGAAGTCGATCGTTTATGTAGTTCCTAAATGTTTTAAACGATCATGTGGGTTTATCCCAAGTTGCGGTGCATTAATAAGTTCCAATTTAGAACAAAATAAATTTGAATTTATAAGCTTCTACTTGCATATAATACAAAAACCAAATAAGAATGAATCATATAGAAATATATACTCGCATAAAAAAAAAAAATATATAAAAAAATCCCTCCCCTTGAGAGAAATTTCTCCGCCCCGCCCCTTTTATTTCTTAGAAAACCCTATTTCTCTCTGCCTCTTAAGCTACAAATAATCATAGATGGCAGATCGTGACGGCGGTAACCAGTCAAATTTCACACGAGTTTAAAATAAATTAGCGCTAAAAATTCAGGCTTATGTAGAATTGAAGAAATTTTATATAATTATAACTTTCTCGATATTCTTGACAGATTTCTATGCATATTTCCTTTATAAATGTGAAGTTTCCTGTTATAACTGCCATATCTAATTTGGTAATTTTGGGCGATACAAATTTAATATACCTTAAGTTATACACTGCATTAATCAAACACGTGATAATGCTATAAAATAGCGTGATCAGGATAAATTATCCA
>NC_069010.1:2917895-2919550 GCF_001194135.2 Octopus bimaculoides
GTAAAACATTAATGAAAAATGTGGCCCCCGTTTTAAAAAAGATCCAAACTTTATACTGAATATTAATTCAGGCTTCATTCTTTTCAGTTAATATTGCTCAAGGTAAACAAACGTATCAAACAAGCACTTTGGAATGGGATAAAGTAATAGCTTTACCCAATGGAAAATGTGTGAAAAATAAGATGTGGATGTCATCCGGCAAGGCAGTTGACGGTAATTTTGATCATGTTTTCGAACATATGTCATGTACACATACAACATCGGAACAAGATCCATATTGGGAAGTGACGTTGGATAAACCATACATGATATCTCAACTGAGAATATACAATCGAATGACACACTGTAAGTATTGCTAAAAATACTACTCTCGTTATTGTTGTTACTCACTTTCAATAAGTCCTGATTAAGCAAACCTCTGGTCAAAGGAATTCCAATCGTGACCATCCTATCATTTTTAAGACAGCTATGTGTGATTGGATGGACATGTTGGCGCTGCTGTTTTTAACAATTTCAGTGGCCAGTTAGAGGATTTGTCAGCTCGTATGTGTTCATTCCTGTTGAAATAGCGTATATACAGAGAATTAAAAGAACATTATAATTGTTTCGTGGAATTTGAACTGTTTTCTCTCCACCACTGATTCTATGACAATGGAAATAACTTTTGTTTGCTCTCTATTTCCACTCCACAATGGTAGAAACTTGTATTGATTGTATTGACAATATTAATGGCTATGAATTAAGAAGATCGGATCCATCCAACAAACAATCTTTTATATCTGTAATATCCCTAATGGCTCGTTCATCACTTTGAGCCAGGGACCAAGAGACATTCCTTTCAGTGGAAACATTCCCCTCCCCTGAAAGCCTAGGTCGTTACATCTGCAAGGAAGGTAAGAGCTTTGGGGATATGCAAAAGACATTGTACTTATTGACTATTTTCAAAAGAGACTCACTATCAATGGAGAGTACAGTGCCAACATGCTGAGGCAGTTACGAAATGCTATCAATAATAGACGCGCAGGAAATCTGACAAAAGTGGAGTTGTTTCATCAGGCCAATGGGCATGCACACAAGTCCTAGGTTTCAACGGCTGTTGTGCATGACTATGGCTTTGAACAATTTGAACACCCTCACTATTCTCCTGATTTG
Organism: Octopus bimaculoides; assembly: GCF_001194135.2. Classification (NCBI taxonomy): domain Eukaryota; kingdom Metazoa; phylum Mollusca; class Cephalopoda; order Octopoda; family Octopodidae; genus Octopus; species Octopus bimaculoides. The sequence goes on from NC_069010.1 coordinate 2,919,048, forward strand.
GCCCAATCTAATCCTCATCTGTTCCTCAACATGAAAAAACATGTATGGGTAGCAGTATCGCAGTGATTATGACGTCATATCCGCTGGTATTACTAGTTACTTTTGAAGTCTTCTTTAAACAGTCAAGTGTCAGCTTACCTGGAATTAAACAATGCAGTAATTAATAAGATGTGTTGAAATTAATGTATGCAAGATTTCATAACTCCAACATAGTCAGCTTATGAACTTTTCAGCCCACCCTCATAAAACGATATTCGTTATATTTTATCTTCCAGATTTTAGAGAAATTGCTATAGTTTCTAATTAAACCGAACAGTGTATAACTAATATGATTTTTACAAAGCAATACATTTCAACGTTGAATATAGCGAGGCATAAAATGAAGCGAACAAATACCTAAGCAAAGCATTACCCCATTACAAATATGCATATATACACACAATCACGAATATACATATATATACACACGAATATACATATACCTGCCCCATCACGAATATACA
>NC_069010.1:2919607-2919773 GCF_001194135.2 Octopus bimaculoides
TATATTTTTACACACATCTATACATACCTTCATACAGTAGTACTAAAAATGCCCTAGATTATTGATTTTGTTCAATTCATTGTGTTATTGATTGTATTATTTAATTAGAAAAATTATGAAAAAGGGAAACCCTTCCCTTGGTGATCTTTTGAAATTATTTTTCTTT
>NC_069010.1:2919783-2920392 GCF_001194135.2 Octopus bimaculoides
AATTATTCTCAATATAGCTAACATCTGATTTCAGTTTTACTCTTATATTTTGATTCTAGATTTCAGGTTGAGCGGATTTAAAGTTTATCTTGGATCATCACTTTGTTTTGAGAGTACAAAAGATGAATACAAGAAACAAGTAATCTATATCAAATGTCAAAAACCAGTATATACAAGTAATGTCAAAATATCGTTAGAAGGAAAAAAGAAAGCGCTTACTCTTTGTGAAGTGGAAGTAATACGTAAGTTATGTATATCTGTTATTTCACTTTAAAAAATACTGATTTATCAGAATGGTATCCATCAATGAGTTAATAGCGCTATTGAGGATGCAGAAGAGAATATCCATCTCCACTTTACTGAAACGATTTCAGTTCAGTATTACAAGTTAAGCAAACATTTGCCAATTATACTGACATACTGCTTACCTACAGTCGCGAACTTTATATCTAATGAACAAAGTCATTAAACTGGCCATAAAACATCCTGCTGGTATTGATTAGAGTGTTGATAAACCTAATTACGATAGACATAACAAACATTTCTCCGGTTTAAGGACACAGTGTGAGACGACTGCTGTTATCGTTAGGCCTAAATCATCGAAAGGTA
>NC_069010.1:2921201-2921429 GCF_001194135.2 Octopus bimaculoides
CAAAACGTAAAGACGGACAATATGCCATTACGCATTTTGTCCGGCGTTATAATGATGAACTGAATGCAGATGTTGTAGATTCATAGTCATCAGTTTATATAATTATACATGTAATATTTGATGTGCCATTGACATGAAGAGACACTCCAATTATTAAATTTAAACCGTAATCATTCTATGAAATATTATTGCAACTGAATATTAGATACTAACGTTAGTGAAATACAT
>NC_069010.1:2921529-2922109 GCF_001194135.2 Octopus bimaculoides
TTTATAAACTTACCCGATTTGAATTAAAGAATGCTACGATATTCAGATAAGAGTTTTCGCTTACAAACCTCAGGAAATTCACAGTTTTACTTTCTACTGGTGTTTCCGTAACAAGGAATTCCTTTTCACATGAAGGACCCTATATATATACATAAAACGCAAACAAGAAGAACAATATAAAAATCAGAATCCAGGCAAAGAAAATTGAACACAATTATGGTCTCACGTAGTATTATGTTTCTTTTTAATTGCAACAAAGTGGATTCAGTAAGAGAGAAAGAGACATCTTCCTAGAATCTGAGTAGTAACACAAACAAACCGTCATCGACAGGCCAAGTAACAATAGCATAGGAGACATTTGGAAAGACCATAACTGATATGGCCACAACTTTAAAAAAAAAAACCCTACAGAATCAACCTGAACAAGCCAAAATTCCATCTTTGAAATTGTTCTACTCTCAGTATATAATGTTAAATAAAGAAATTTTATACATATGTTATGATAGTAATAATCAAAAATAGTTTGAATAAACGTGTGTGTGTGTGTGTGTGTGTGTGTGTGTGTGTGTGTGCGTGCGTG
>NC_069010.1:2922119-2922311 GCF_001194135.2 Octopus bimaculoides
GTGTGTGTGTGTGTGTGTGTGTGTGTGTGTGCGTGCGTGTGTTTGTGTTTGGAAATTAATGAAACATATCGAAACAAAAGAAGATTGAGATATTAAAGATTATTGGAAAATTTAAAGACGATGTCTTTAGATGTGAATAAGATAGGTTAATGAGAGAGATATTTGAGATGATTCTGGTAAACTCAGTAATTC
>NC_069010.1:2922321-2922506 GCF_001194135.2 Octopus bimaculoides
AGGTTAATGAGAGAGATATTTGAGATGATTCTGGTAAACTCAGTAATTCTATAAGCGATAGGAATGAAGGAAACTCTAAATTTTGTTACTTATATTTATTTATTGTAGCCATGAACTATTTTCTTCAAGTAAACCAATATCTAAGGTAAAAATATTATTTTTTAAACGGTATGTTAAATCCGTTT
>NC_069010.1:2922869-2923685 GCF_001194135.2 Octopus bimaculoides
GAAAAATAAGCATGCTGAGCGTTACTTTACGTGTAATATGTTAAAATTCATTCAGTTATAAAATATATTCACTATGTATCAGGCTTTACTGAAAATGTCTTAGTTATGAGATTATTTGAAATCAAGTATAACTACAACATAATTCATCAATAACATAGAAAATATTTCTTTCATCTTGCTTGTATCAAGCCCAACGTAACACTGAACATATTTGACTTAACAAAAAGATGAATGCTGAATTTGAGCTCTGCAAATAGGAAGTGTAGGAATTATTTTAGTTTAATTGTATAAAATTGCTTCGTTTTTAAGAAGTTGCTATTTAGAAATTAGAGCCGTAATTGGTGGTTTGTGTATCAATTACATTGGTTTTACTTAAGCACTGTTTTTTTTTTGTTACTTTACAATTTGGGAGCAATATCACTGAATACCTAATATTATGAAATAGAAAAGAATTGTAATGTTGGTTGTGCCATAACTCATTAGGTTGTGTATATAAATGACGACAAGCGTTTATTGTCTCTGTTATCAGGTAAAGGAATATACATATTAAACATAACCGTGATTTTATGTCAACCTCCCCAGCACGGCCCTACCCACAGAATTTCATGTCTTCAATTGTCAACTAACTTTCAATCACAAATCTTTAAACAACTAGTGTTTATGGTCGAAAATAAATTCTCAGAATGGGACACAGTAATACCAAATTTGAAACCAAGTAGTTTAAGAGGATCTGGAGTATTCTTCGAGGATTTTCGTTCTTGATACATTCAAATTCCGCCGAGGTCGACTTTGCCTGTCATCCTTTCGGGGTTGATA
>NC_069010.1:2923695-2924566 GCF_001194135.2 Octopus bimaculoides
ATAAATTAAGTACCAGTTGCGAACTGGGGTGAATCTAATCGACTGGCCCTTTCCCCCAAAATCTGGAGGTCTTGTGCCTGGAGTAGAAAAGATTTTATGTCCTGATGGAAATGTTTTGCCTGCCTGTCACTTGTGTCACCAAAATTGTAAAGGAATTTAGGAAGGTGACCGTGGAAATTGCGCAGCTTCGTACTCATATTTGCTCCCAACTTTTGAAAGTTTATTGTCGACTATTTCCACATAGTTGGCTGCCCAGAAAGTCATTTACAACTATTAAAAATAAATTCTATACTGTTGCGTTAAAGCAATTCATTGATCTTAGAAAGTTCCATCTTCCATCAGTTTTCTAGATTTATCTTTTCATTGCTCAGACCGAGAAATGCTCTACAAATACAGTGAAAGTATCATCTGCTTTTATCCAGAGATTTAACAAACTACTTCGTAATGCCAAGTTCGATACGGGGTAGGGATAGAATGATTTTTCCCAGTTGAATTACAGACTAATCAGCCATATTAAATGACCCTGGGACTAATGTTTTATGCGGCCATGCCTTGACCACCCAATGTATTTCTTTCGCTCTGCTGACTCACATATATAAATTTAGTATTATATTTTTCATGCAAACAATGCGTTTCTCTGAAAAATACATACAGACAGATTGACAGGGAGACATACGGACGGGTGGACAGACAGGTAAAGAGATAGATAGACAGATACACAGCCAGACAGAAAGACGTATAAATACACAGCTAGAGAGAGAGAAAGAAAGAAAGAAAGATAGCTGGATGGATGGATGGATGGATTGATGGAAGTTGCAGGAATTGGAAATATAACTGAAATTCCACAGCTTTACATTCAAGTAGAAAAGAA
>NC_069010.1:2925336-2925970 GCF_001194135.2 Octopus bimaculoides
CTCCAGCTGTACCTGAAAACAGAGATGAATGAGTCTAAAATTGCATGAACGCAGTGTTGTCAGCAAGCGGTGAATTTTGATATAAAAATCATTCGAGTTTCACAGTCATTAGTTTGGTAAAGAGAGGAGAAAAACCTTCGTTTCATGTAAACCTTATTGGACTTGAAGAAGGAAATGACTGGGTGAGATTAATGCAATAACTAGTTTGAACTGTTATGAATCGTATTTAGATGTTGGAAAAACTGAGGTTCGAATAAGAATGCAAGAAGCCGTAAATTTGAAGCATTGGAACAATTTACATATCTGAAGAGAGAGGAGGTCTTAAAAGTAGTCAGGCATATGAATCTTTGTATCCTACATAACGTGAATATATTGTTAGAACGCCGTATTACTGTGGTATATGGCTTGAGAGATCCTCCCACATAGATGTACAGAGCTAAAAGCTCAGACATATCGTTATTAGTCGAGAATCATGTAGCATGTTAATTCAATGCATGGAATTCAGTGAATAATTCTGTAAATAGCTAAAGTTTCATACTAACAGGTAAAACCTCTACGTGCATTTTACCCACATGATTTATACAGTGCGTATAAGAAACACATGTGCCAGGAGTAGGAATTCACTATGAATTAA
>NC_069010.1:2925980-2926272 GCF_001194135.2 Octopus bimaculoides
TGCGTATAAGAAACACATGTGCCAGGAGTAGGAATTCACTATGAATTAAATATATTACTATAAATGAAAACAGTCGAACGATCTTTTAAGCTTCGTTATGGAATTAAGAAAGTCCATGTGGATTTCTTCTTGGTGGCGAGTGAAACTTTAGAGTCAATATAGTGACTCTAAAAAGGTAATTATGTGAATGTAAGAATACAAGATACTGCTAATAAAAGTATCAAATTAATGTGTGGATTCATGTGCATAAATAAATAGCTACGTGTGTGTGTGTGTGTGTGTGTGTGTGTGT
>NC_069010.1:2926328-2926434 GCF_001194135.2 Octopus bimaculoides
TGTGTGTGTGTGTGATTTCAAAAGATTGTTTTTCGTTTTCTAAACACATTTTTGCCTGAGATATTATTGCTTCATAATTATAAGGAATTTCATTGATTGTCTGCTT
>NC_069010.1:2926641-2926768 GCF_001194135.2 Octopus bimaculoides
AGAGAGAGAGAGAGAGAGAAGAATCACTCCCAAAATCGGGCAGGTATTTTATTTATCGATTGAATAATTATAGGTGAAGCTGACCTCAGCCAAATTTGAAATCAGAGCGCAGACATAATCACGAATA
>NC_069010.1:2926778-2926880 GCF_001194135.2 Octopus bimaculoides
GCTGACCTCAGCCAAATTTGAAATCAGAGCGCAGACATAATCACGAATACTACAAAGCAATTTGCACGAAGTTTTAATGTTTCTGCCAATTCATCACCTTTC
>NC_069010.1:2927067-2928225 GCF_001194135.2 Octopus bimaculoides
CTTGCGAAGCTTTTTGATACATGCCAGTACATCAACATCTTGATCACTCACCATTTCATTTAGAAGTATGTCAATGCAAATGTAAGCTCCTGTACGACCAACGCCATCACTGAAAGAGGAGCGAAGGGCAATAAAATGATTATGAGAACTTCCAACAATTTAAAAAATAACAAGATAAATACTTGGATTAGGCTCAGAGAACATAAATTATTTACAATTCTTATTCAGGAGTAGGAAAAGAAAGAGAATTGAGTAATATTAGAAATGAGATTCTAAATTTGACAGTAACGCGTCTGGCAGTATATTCTGTATCACCCACCAAAACAGTTTTAAATAAAATCTTTCTTTAGGGGTGAAAACAATCATTATTGAGGCGACAGATTCTGTTGATTTATGACAAAGTTAGTTAAAATTTCTTGACTTACTACATCACACATGCCTACATTACTAAGAACCTAGGATGTAAACCTCGGTAATTTTTCTCAGTCAATATCCTATTTTGCGATGCTTTCTTTTCTTTAAACCAACTCAATGTTTAGAATTGACTTTTTGTTGACGTGTGTTTTCTTTGATTAAACATAAGTTGACTCTAAAAACGTTTTGAATATCATTGTTACACAAAGAATAGAAAACGCAGTAAAAGTTCTACAGAAGCTCATTTGGTTCACTTTAGGCAAAATCTTTGTGGAATTTTACACCTAATGAATATAATTTTACTACAAAATGCACTATATAATAACAAAACACTTCAAAATTTAACATTTTATGTCATCAAAGCACACACCCACCCATCCACACACGCACACATACACACAAACATAAGTTTTATTTCTCGCTACTCAAGTGAGTCATAAAAAATATAAACAATGCTACATGAGTATATATACAGGCAGCTTCAAATTCATCTCTGATACTATCGATTCTCTTTCAGAAATAATGAAAAAAGAAACAACACATTATTATATAGAAAATATAAGTTTGCTTATTATTAATATAATTATATCTACATACATATATAAAATATAAGTCATGTTGATATAATTATAGTTACAAACCAGCAATGTACGACCAAAGGGTATGATAACTCTTCTCTGATTTTCAAAGCGTTTCTGAATTCTAAGACATATTCGGCGTGAGGTGGAATGTTATGATCTGGCC
>NC_069010.1:2928235-2928564 GCF_001194135.2 Octopus bimaculoides
TTTTAAAGAAGAAGTGATTGATTATCCAACTTTCATCTTGATAAACTGTCTGTAAATAAAACATGAAAAGGTTTGAAATGAACGACATGGGAGAAAATAAATGAACCACATATAAAGCACTATAACACTGTGTGTGTAGTACTTATACATTTCTACAGTTTTCAACCGATTTTCAACAAATTTTAGACACACATTATTGATATTGACTTATAAAATCGTTTCATATACTTTGTAGCATATTATTGTTGCATAACGAAATACCGCGTACCTACAAGCCATTCATATTTATGTAACACCTTCTAGGACTGTATTTGATATGTAAAATTGGT
>NC_069010.1:2928574-2928785 GCF_001194135.2 Octopus bimaculoides
CATATTTATGTAACACCTTCTAGGACTGTATTTGATATGTAAAATTGGTATATTCAATAAGTCGCACCACTGTATTTAGTGGATATTGAAGCAATGTGTTTGTGGATCATTAAAGAGGTTAGGTGGGTGCAGATGAAAGCGCAACAACTCCCGAAATATGGCATTCCTCTTTTTACATCTTCGATCTCATAGTTTGTTCATATCTGGCGTC
>NC_069010.1:2928795-2929028 GCF_001194135.2 Octopus bimaculoides
GATACGAAACGTCGTTACAAAAATCAGGCTATAATTTCTATAGACTATCCGTAGAGATATCCTTAACAGGAGATTTATTCACTCCAATAAATCGTGGAATTTAAGTGGAGGATGATACTTAACAGTTGATTAGATTTTGTTCAATCAAATGTGGGTGGGTTCTATATAGGGCTTTCCTATAAGATGTTATCCACCCCTGATTGGAACTCTCCCGTATGACATGTACGCATGCT
>NC_069010.1:2929679-2930765 GCF_001194135.2 Octopus bimaculoides
CGCCTAGCCAAGGGAGATAACCTACTTATAGGAAAGCCCTATACATATATGTGCGTGTAGTGAATTAAAGGCAGCATTAATAACTGGCAGTGATTCACTTGAGCTCATATGTATAAACCATTCATTAATGAATATGCAGTGCCTCAATAAATATAGACTTCAGGTTTAACTTTGGAGTACATTTAAAAAAAAAAAAATGGTTTACCATTTGTTTGCAATATCTTGGCTCATTTCATGAACATTAAAAAATCGGAAAATTTTGAATTTGCAGTTTCTGCAAACTTCTAGATTTTTTTCTCTAGAATTGATTTTTGATGGATGGCAAGAGTTAAAGTCCAAAAATTATTGTCTCTGTTGTTTTTTTGTAAGTCTGTTGTAAGACTTTTGCTCGTTTATATATTTTGTCAAATACGTACGTGTGTTGTTATCTCTGAATAACATTGTTTTATTTGGATGTCTAAAAATAGTAGGGCACTCTGACTGGAATCTACTGTGAATTCCTGAATCAGTGAATGAAGTATGTTGAGTTTGTTGTTAAAATTTTTGAAGCTCTTCGTTTGATTTGTCCCAAAATGTAAAACGGTCATCCAGTTTCCATTTATCAATAACATTAAAAGAAACTGATGAAATGCCTGTACTTTTTTCTCGTAAGTAGCCTATTACCAGTTCGGTATACGAGTGTGTGGCTATTTTACCCAACACTGTTCCTTTTATATGTTTTTCCATCAAAGATGAAGACGTTCACTTTCAGTACTACCTACGTAGCTTCAGATGTGAAGTCAATTTTGAATCGCAAAGAATATTAGAAACAATAAAATAGTAGAAAATGAAAAAACAACGGCATTTCACTAATTTTAGACTACATTTTATTCTTTTTAATCCTTTATTTCAGTCAGTCATTATCCCAGTACTTGTTTATCAAAGCCTGGTAATTATTATATCGTTGTCTTTTGCCGAACCGCTAGGTTACGAGGGCGTAAACTCACCAGCACCGGTTATGAACCGGTGATGGGAGGACAAACACAAACACAAAGGAAAACATACATAGATGTAGATGTGGATATATATATATATATATATATATAT
>NC_069010.1:2930775-2931080 GCF_001194135.2 Octopus bimaculoides
TATATATATATATATATATATATATATACACACATGATGAGCTTCTTTCATTTTCTGTCTTCCAAATCCGCTTTCGGTCAGCCCGGGGCTCTAATAGAAAGCACTTATCCAAGGTGTCACGCAGTGGGACTGAACCCGGAAGAATGTGGTTGGGAAGCAAGCTTATTTTACTGAACGCTGATTTCAAAGTCAAAGTGCTTCTGTTTTAGACCTTTTAAGCAGTATTAGTTTTACATAACATGAAATATTATGGAGAGCCTTACCTTTGAAATAAAAAATCTTCGGTGTATATAGGTTGAATGACA
>NC_069010.1:2931241-2931561 GCF_001194135.2 Octopus bimaculoides
TTTTTTTTTTAATAACTGTATTTCGTATGTGATGAAAATATGAGAATTGAAATTGGGAAAGTATTTGAGCGTGATGTGACGCGTGTGAAGAGTCAAATATAATCAAGTGATTATTAGTGTAGGAAACGTTGGTACCGAGAATCTCTATACTTCCATTTCGACTGAGAGTATGTGTAGTATGAACACATTATCAACAGAGTAATTTAGTAAAAATCTTCATACAATCCATTAAACATTTACGGTTTAACATACCCACAGAACAATAAATACATATATATTGTGCGTGTGTGTGTGTGTGTGTGTGTGTGTGTGTGTGTGTG
>NC_069010.1:2931882-2932018 GCF_001194135.2 Octopus bimaculoides
TTTTAATTGCCAAATCATCCTCCAAAAGTCTGTCACTGTACTTTGTGTAGCACCTATTCAAATAAAAGATGCATAAAATAACACTGAATCAGAAATATTTAAAGAAATTTTTATATCACTGTATTCTGTTCATATT
>NC_069010.1:2932133-2932251 GCF_001194135.2 Octopus bimaculoides
TAAATTTCCTTGTTATTTGTACTAATCCTGTACGTTATATTTCCCGCAATCAATAAACTCTAAGTCAGGCTCATAGCATGAGAATTGCTTTTCAAAGGCTCAAACATTAGAAGTAATT
>NC_069010.1:2932590-2933076 GCF_001194135.2 Octopus bimaculoides
GTGTGTGTGTGTGTGTGTGTGTGTGTGTGTGCAATGGAATTGTGATGGTGAGCATTTAACACTGAAAAGAAAAATGAAACAGCGTTTCAACTCAGTGTGGGTATATGCGTGTATGCTTGTGTGTGTTCAAGGGAAGTATGTGAAAGTTTATGCGTGTGAGCCAGCTTTCTTTCAGTAACAAACGATCATCGATGTAATATCTCAACAGACAACCACTAGATAACATTGAGAAGTGTATTAATTTGAACTACCATCCGTATTCTATCTGTTGTGTTATACATAATTATTACAATTTCATACATCTACACATATAGATATACAAACTCATTAGAGAAAATAATTATTGCCCGAGTGTATCAAGAATATAAAACGACTGCAGTTGAAAAGTATATTTAAATACACATTTAACAATTCACACATGTGCCGAATTTATTTGTATTAAGAAATTTATGTAATAAATTTTGAATAGGGAGTTTTTACAACATC
>NC_069010.1:2933086-2933312 GCF_001194135.2 Octopus bimaculoides
TAAATTTTGAATAGGGAGTTTTTACAACATCAGCTATAAGTCACGGACTGCTTTTTGTGGCTTTAAGTCGTATGAATTTAGGTTGGTTTGAAAGGAAACGTCACTTCGAAAAAGTTGGTATTTACGTGCCAGCTCCCGTAATTGGTCACGGCCAGCTTTATGTGGCCTTAAGTTGTACAAGAAGGAAGGAAAACTTAAAAATTCTTTTGAAGGAAACAAGCAGTCA
>NC_069010.1:2933322-2933488 GCF_001194135.2 Octopus bimaculoides
AAATTCTTTTGAAGGAAACAAGCAGTCAAGGCATGTTAGCTGCAGATAGAGTTTTCACACAAAAAATTGGTAATGAAAGAATTTTAAAACTAAAAGCATGGATTTGTATATTATTCATATAGGCGTAGGAGTGGCTGTGTGGTAAGTAGCTTGCTTAGCAACCACA
>NC_069010.1:2934289-2934435 GCF_001194135.2 Octopus bimaculoides
AACAGGATAAACTACCCCTATTTTGCAGAGAAAAGTGTAAGTGGCTAGCTCACTCTCACACACTTTCATACATGTTAATGGTCATGGTTTTTAATATTTTTTTGTCGTTGTAAAATCTTGTTAATATTTCGTTCTTTTATCTTGTT
>NC_069010.1:2934445-2934641 GCF_001194135.2 Octopus bimaculoides
GTTAATATTTCGTTCTTTTATCTTGTTTGCAGGATTCTTTATGTGAATTTGTGTGTTGTAACAAATTTTGTTGTGTCTGGGCAGAGTCATACTGCCTTAATATCTAACACACTCACCGGTTCAAGTTCCACTCATTTATTATTTTTTTCTTCTTGTTTTTCTTTCGCTTTTTCTTTTTTCTATTTTTAAACAGAAA
>NC_069010.1:2934651-2934838 GCF_001194135.2 Octopus bimaculoides
TTTAAATAATATGTAAATGGAAATTGAATCGGTGAGTGTGTTAGATATTAAAGCAGTATGACTCTCCCTTGACGCAACAAAATTTCTTGATATCTTTGTTGCTGTAATCCATCTACCGTGGAGGTGCAATGGCCCATTGGTTAGGGAAGCGGACTCGCGGTCATAGGATCGCGGTTTCGATTCCCAG
>NC_069010.1:2934996-2935316 GCF_001194135.2 Octopus bimaculoides
CAAAGGGTCAGCCTTGTCACACTCCGTGTCACGCTGAATATCCCTGAGAATGAAAGGGTTTTGACGTACGCAGATGAAGTTTGCATTGATGTAATCTGAAGAAGAAATCTCGTCAGGTCGAAGTTTCACACGTGAATGGTCGTCTGAAATATGCATCGAAAAATTATACACATGTTAGTTAGTAAGTTATTAGTTATATCAGCAAAAAGTAGAATCTGTAAAGATATCTAAAACTAAAATCATAAATATTGCTTAGGTTACACAAAGTGATTGAACAAGTGATATTTGATAAAAAGAAAATAAATACAATAAACATTAGA
>NC_069010.1:2935349-2935990 GCF_001194135.2 Octopus bimaculoides
TGCTTGGTAATACCAAGGTAAAGGGGGTGGGGAGCATGTGAATTTGTAAGAGCGAGAACATAAAAAGAAATAATAGATTGAGACAATATTCCGAATTTTGCATAATTTAAATCGTTCAGTAGAAATATAATTAGTTATCGGTGGATAAAATATTAGGAATAATTAAGAGATAAATTATGAGATTTTGATCAGCCAGCAAATTACTTTAAAAGAAATTAAAGACTTTCCTGAAAAATAAATCAATTTGCTGGATTCAAGCCGGTCACATTCCTTTGAACTCAATATTATCACAAAATTGAATCCTTTTTATACTAATGCAGAATCTATTGAGTAATACCATGACATTATTTGTTCAATATAATCTGGGTGCGTATTTCACCTGTCTTTACGTTCTGAGTTCAAATTGCCTTTCATCCTTTCGGAGTTAATAAATTAAGTACCAGTTGCATACTGGTGGTCTATCTAATCCACTGGCCCATTTCCCAAAAATTTCGGGCCTTGTGCCTAGATTAGAAAAAAATATAATCTGGATGCCAGATTTTATAATTGTCTTTAAAAGGCTAGCAATTTCTAGATGCATTTTATTTCAAGGACTCACCAAGCATAAATCTCCCCATTCATAGAGGTTACAAAAGTATTTA
>NC_069010.1:2936000-2936217 GCF_001194135.2 Octopus bimaculoides
GAAGCATTTAAATGTGTTTGTAGGTATTTCTCATATATCCACTTTCACTTTCACTTTCTGTCGCTCTTATCATAACGTTATATCTATTTCTCTGCATATCATTACTTACCAGCTTTACTCGGAGTTTAAATTGAAAAATATATAAATGAGGTAGTCTAGATTAGGTAATTTACTTCGAACATAGAAATATTACATAAACCTTTCTACTGAAGGCACA
>NC_069010.1:2936227-2936371 GCF_001194135.2 Octopus bimaculoides
TTACTTCGAACATAGAAATATTACATAAACCTTTCTACTGAAGGCACAAGACCTTGAAATTTTGTGGGAGGGGACTAGTCGATACATCAATTCTAGTGTTTCACTGGTATTTAATTTATCGATCCCGAAGGATGAAAGACAAAG
>NC_069010.1:2936728-2937407 GCF_001194135.2 Octopus bimaculoides
GCTTTACAATATATGAAAGAAATCAGTATTTACATGGAAGTATAGTTTTACACTGATTCTTCTTTGCATTCTCAGGTTTCATTCCTTCATTATAAGCCAGTGATAAGGGCTTTGGCAGCCTCTGTGAATATAGGAAAATGAGAGCCTCACAGTGTTAGCAATAACATAAATAACAAGACTAAATTACAGAAGATCGTTCATAAATAACATCATCATTAGCGACACATTATTAAGAATCTAGTAACAGTAATTAAAAAATACACTACTCGCAATATAATTAGCTAAAAGTTATTAACAATATACTTAGCGACACAATGGTCTTTGATCTGGGCACAAGAGCAGCAGTTTTGTTGGGAGTGGATAAGTCGATACTCTAGCTCCCAATATTTGATTGCTATTTTATTTTATCGTCTCCGAAAAGATCAAAGATGATTGCTGTGGGATTTGAACTCAGAATGTAAAGAGTTCGATGAAATAACGCAAAACAGTTTTTTCCGATGCAGTAACGATTTTGCCAGCGCACCGTCAATGTCACAGAAGTGATACGTTTAGTAAGAAAGTATTAACTACTAACAAAAGGCATATTATTAACACTAGAGTAAATAATACAGTCCTATCAACACAGAACCACGTTAAGTGTACACGTGTCTGTGGAGTGCTCAGCCCCTTGCACGTTAAT
>NC_069010.1:2938139-2938604 GCF_001194135.2 Octopus bimaculoides
TGCATTGGTCCAGACGCGTTTTCCACTGCTTGAAGCAGTCCTAGAACTCTTTTCCCACCTCTTCCACATCTGCAAAACGTTTTGCTTTAAGGGCCTTTTCATTCGGCGAAACAAAAAAAAATTGCAGGGAGCAAAATCGGGTGAATAGGGAGAGTGGGTAAGCAGAATCATGTTTGGTCAAAATCTGCAGGCGCATTGTCATGATGAAATAACCACGCTCCACTTTGCCATTGGTCGGGGCGTTTTCGTCTCACCACGTCTCGCAAACGCTTCAGAACTTGTAATCAGTCCCACAAGGAAGAACAAATTCTGTGTGTTTAATTCCTTTCGCATCAAGGGAGAAAATCACAATCACTTTGACATTGGATTTCACTTGACACGCTTCTTTTGGGTGGAGTGGGCGCTGGTGATATTGAATGAGCACACACACACACACACACACACACACACACACACACACACACA
>NC_069010.1:2938628-2938845 GCF_001194135.2 Octopus bimaculoides
ACACACACACACACACACACACACACACACACACACACACACATGACATTATAGTAACTCAGGGCTAACAATATAGCAAATAATACATAACTAAAAATAAACTATCACATTACTCTGAAATAAAACATTAACTTATAAATAATGACATTGATAACAATAAAATGGTTTACGAATAAACAAAAACTGTTAAAATATTCACGAAAGACAGTCACTGACC
>NC_069010.1:2938855-2938987 GCF_001194135.2 Octopus bimaculoides
ACGAATAAACAAAAACTGTTAAAATATTCACGAAAGACAGTCACTGACCAGGAATTCCTTAATAAAGGGTTCAACCTCCTGTTTTTTCTGAGCAACATATGTCAGTAGGTTTAGCTTTAACGAAGAACTGGC
>NC_069010.1:2938997-2939244 GCF_001194135.2 Octopus bimaculoides
TTTTCTGAGCAACATATGTCAGTAGGTTTAGCTTTAACGAAGAACTGGCCATGGGGATGTATATACTTTGGTTTTCGTTCAATGGTATTTCTGCAGAGATAAATGATAATAAATATTAATAAGAAAGAATTGCGCAAATATTCTAATATAAATAGTTATGAAGTAGAAATACGAACTCTTGCACACACATACACAAATTTGCGCACACTTAAAATCTCGTATATATATATATATATATATATATATA
>NC_069010.1:2942253-2942878 GCF_001194135.2 Octopus bimaculoides
AGGTTAATAAAAAAATAAACGTTAAATAAACCTATCTTAGTTGTGGAAACTATTCTTACTCGCTACACCTATGCCATGTCCGGTTATATTACGGTGCCAATGTAACAAACCATAATTATTAATGATATGTGTCAAGATTGCAAAGCGATGAGCTAGCAAAATCGTTGGCACGCCGGGCATTCTGTCTGTCTTTACGTTCTAAGTTCAAATTCCGCCAACGTCAACATTGCCTTGCATCATTTTGCGTCGATAAAATGCGTACCAGTCATACAATGTTGTCGATGAAATCGAATTACCCTTTGCTCCGAAATTGTTAGCCGTGTGCCGAAATTCGAAACCAGTATGTGTCAACATTTTACCTATAAACACGCACACACGATCAGATACAAATGTGTACCCTTAATGCTCTCAGTTTAACATCTTATACATGTTTCATGTTTCTGTATCGCCCACTTAGCTGCCAGAGCATAAGGTTCTTTCATAATTTATTTTATGGTTTTGTAAAGCTACCTCGTAAAATTTATTATTATTGAGAGTGTAACGGTTGATGTTTTTGTGTTGTGTAGTCGATGTGCCACCCATTGTAACGATAAGTATTATTTACCAATTGTACTGGTTATAAGAT
>NC_069010.1:2942888-2943123 GCF_001194135.2 Octopus bimaculoides
TACCAATTGTACTGGTTATAAGATGAACGATGAAGATGATCAACATTTTTTAAGAAAAGATTTATTTACCGTTACTTTGATAGTTGACATACCACGACGGGTAGGTTAGTGTAATAGTATAACAGTTTATACGTAAAGCATGCAAGGTAAAGAATTTCGGCCTGTATCTGTATGTACGCTTTTTGATAGTAGTATTTATATATAGAGAGAGATGGTAGTGTTAAAGAGAAAAGGA
>NC_069010.1:2943147-2943290 GCF_001194135.2 Octopus bimaculoides
TGTGCGATGTTGTCTCACAGTGGCTGACAGTAAACTTCTTTCTCCCTCTGACCGTTTGTCTTTTAGGGGCCGCCTGCTTGTGTCCATGGCTCCAGATGTCCAGTCGTCACCGACTGGTGACTAAGCTGTTGAGTCGTCACCGA
>NC_069010.1:2943300-2943479 GCF_001194135.2 Octopus bimaculoides
ACCGACTGGTGACTAAGCTGTTGAGTCGTCACCGACTGGTGACTAAAAAGGAAACTTTGCTTGGAGGTCTCCTGTTTTTATAGCTATCGAGAAGGGTAGTCTTGTTTATCTCTATTCTAGATTTGATGGAGTAGAAGAGGTCAGCAAGGGTCAAGTGGTGGAGACACCGCTTCGGCCTA
>NC_069010.1:2943573-2943932 GCF_001194135.2 Octopus bimaculoides
CAAATTTGGGTATAGTGGATCGAATCCACTTCACGCCTGCAAGATTCCTACATCACTCTCCTCGCCATGAAGTAGGACTCTTGCAGGCGTGAAGTGGATTCGATCCAATGGGGAAGATCTATTTCAAAAGTTTTGAACCAAGAGAAAATATTAAAAATGAAGATATTATTGAGCAGGTACATTATATACTAAGTCACCGTGCTTCTACTTTGTTTGACTAAGTGTCATATTCATAAAGGAGAGAAAATAGCCGATGTAACTTTTATAAAGAGGAAAGACAACTCATCCCAGATAACATCTAACCTAGATTTTTCAGTTATATTCGCTGAAAGAAATGCTTTATTCCATGATATACTTTA
>NC_069010.1:2943942-2944494 GCF_001194135.2 Octopus bimaculoides
CGCTGAAAGAAATGCTTTATTCCATGATATACTTTAAACACTGTTGCATACTACACCAATAAATATTTTCTTGATTGTTGAAATGATTTCCAAATACACTGTCAATATAAACTTAATATTGATTTCACTACATCAACATTATTCAGCCCCTTATCATATAGATTTTTTTCGCTTCATATTCCTGAAACACTAATATTAGATATAAGCGATGTAGGCAAGGCCGAGGATTGGGTGTAATAATTTACAGTTTGCAATTTTGAATCGCAACTATCCATGTTGAAATATCACCGAGGCAAAGTTTAGTTTCATCCTCCCAAAATTACAAAATAAAATACAATTTTTTAATATGTTGGTGCCAAATTGCTCAGTCTATTATAACAATTGTTACTGCGAATGTTAATTTAGAATTTAATATAATAACAGGGCAATTAGAGCAATTAATACTATCATAAAGATTAATAACGTATTGATAAACATGGAAATTGGAGAAAATATATATATGTGTAACATTACATAATCTCTACCTAATTGATTAAATTAATGGCTAACTAG
>NC_069010.1:2944504-2944619 GCF_001194135.2 Octopus bimaculoides
CCTAATTGATTAAATTAATGGCTAACTAGCGCAATCGACCTGCTTCTTCCCATGTTTGTTTCTCCATTCTCTACATGATTATATATATATATATCTATATATATATATATATATA
>NC_069010.1:2944629-2945043 GCF_001194135.2 Octopus bimaculoides
ATATATATATATATATATATTTATAAAGATCAGATTGTATGGATTATGGATTATGACCGATTCTTATATTTTAATAACCGAAAATCTCGGACAGTAAGGCAGTAACTCAAAATATAGTGTTCATTCAACTACATTATTCACATTTAAAAATGAAGTAATACAGAAAACAAAACAAAACAAAAAGCAAGTACATATTCACATACCAACACCAAATTCCAGCGGCCATTCCCATGAGTAGGGCGACCAGAATCCCTGCAACTATCAGGATTTTCAACTTCGATTTTTCTGGAAATTGAAAAATGTATTGTTAATATGCATACAAATACATACTTACACATACATGTATATACATATATATGTACACACAGACACACATGCACTCACACACGCACGCACACACACACGCACAGACAC
>NC_069010.1:2945053-2945191 GCF_001194135.2 Octopus bimaculoides
CAGACACACATGCACTCACACACGCACGCACACACACACGCACAGACACACACATATACACATAAGCGTAGTTGTGTGGTAAGAAGCTTGCTTCCGGTATAGCGTTTGTCAGTTGGATTGTGGATTTTGAGTGTAACA
>NC_069010.1:2945201-2945415 GCF_001194135.2 Octopus bimaculoides
GCTTCCGGTATAGCGTTTGTCAGTTGGATTGTGGATTTTGAGTGTAACACACGTGTTATTTGGTTGTCTTGGCGGTGCGACGTTTTCCCTTTTGTTTAATGGAGGGGCGTCGGGTGAGGAGTTGCTAAAATTTGAATTGCTCTGCTTCAGACTTTGTAAACCGCCCTTCTTCAGACTTTGTGTCGTCTGAGGAAGAAATGGTGGAGTGTTTGAA
>NC_069010.1:2945425-2945914 GCF_001194135.2 Octopus bimaculoides
TTCTTCAGACTTTGTGTCGTCTGAGGAAGAAATGGTGGAGTGTTTGAAGACAGACGAAGCAATGGAGACAAAGAGTTTTACAGAGTTGAAGAAAGAAAGAAGCGAAGAAGTGAGGCTGGAAGATGTGAGCAAGTTCAAGGGAATGCTTAAAATGGAGGGGAACGAAGTGAAGGTATTATCTCCCAAATAAGTTTTGAAGTAAACAAGTGAGAAGACAATAATTTACAGAACGTATTCGGTGGCAGCCAGGTAAATTGAGACCATGTCAATGGCTCGAATAGAAAAGGCACTTAGACCACTCTGACAGGGAATTACCTACCTCACCAGAGGTAGAAAATTTGGAACAGTGGAGGTGCGGTTTCAGGAGGTAGTTACTGTCAGGCTGAACTCGGCAACAATGCTGAGAACTGATGAAGTGGTTCTACCCGTATAACTCGGGAGACGTGCTTCCAAGGTTAGGGTGGAGGACATACTCCCAGAAGTGGATGT
>NC_069010.1:2945924-2946236 GCF_001194135.2 Octopus bimaculoides
GACGTGCTTCCAAGGTTAGGGTGGAGGACATACTCCCAGAAGTGGATGTAGCCTGGCTAGGCATGGAGAAGAAGGTTGTGGTCTTCCCGGCCACCAGGTCACTCCACAAGAACTGGTAAGAACAAAGACTTTATATGGTGGTACAAGTTGCAGTGGAAGATAAAGAAGATAAAGAAAATATGGTAGTCAGAATGGAAGGGAGGATTCCGCGGTGCTATAAATATGACCTAAAAGGCCACATTAGAGCGGATTATCCTCCACCACCTGAGAAGGCTAAAGAGAGACAAGAGAGTGAGAAAGTGGCTGGTGCTC
>NC_069010.1:2946782-2947076 GCF_001194135.2 Octopus bimaculoides
TCTGATGAGAACCCAATAAGATTCGAAAATCGATTAAGGTTGTTCATTTTTAACGGCGGTGCATCAGCATGGCCGCATCTCTGAACTGAAACTACAGAAAAAAATATATATATATAAACAGCCCTTTGAGTACCATGCTTGATGTACATAGCTCACGATACCAAATATACCTCAGTATATACAAGAATACATACATACATACATATATACATACATACATGCATGCATTGTGATTTCATATTCTTATCAATAATAATTGGAGCACTAGGTTTTGTTAGTAAATGCTTAAAGGAG
>NC_069010.1:2947086-2947334 GCF_001194135.2 Octopus bimaculoides
AATAATTGGAGCACTAGGTTTTGTTAGTAAATGCTTAAAGGAGAATCGGGGGAATCTGGAGAATCTGGGATTTTCAATAAAAGAAAGCCGGTTTAAGCGACCGGCTAATACGTATGTAGACCGGCAAAAAAAAAATATATATACAGGAGATTAATAGTTTTATCTAACCTTTGCATCTCTTGGAATTATTGTCCCAGACATATCCCGTGATGCAACCTTCCTCACAATGTCCCGTGACTTGATCACAT
>NC_069010.1:2947434-2948696 GCF_001194135.2 Octopus bimaculoides
AGTCCTGGTGTTTTATTATTATTATTATTATTATTATTATTATTATTATTCTGTATAATTAAATTCAATACCATGATCATTTGATATGTTCGAATATCTAATTAATATCCTATTCTCTAAAGAGAATTAGATAAAAGAAAAACAACAGCCTGAAACGGGCGTTCAGTGTGCAAGCATCACATTAAAAACTTAATATAAAAAGGAAAACTTAATGATTTCACCGAAGTGCGATATCTTTCCAATAATATTCTCACCCGGCATATTAATCTTCTTGGGAACTTTAATAAAACATAAAACCATATGTATAAACAGAAGGTATCTTCATGGAATTTATAAAGCCTATATATTCTTATTGGTGCCCAATACGTCCATCCTCAGTTTTCAATCCACAGTTTATCTGCCCTACTATAATTATTCAATTATCATTTCATACGATAAAAATATCATTTAACACCCCAATTGAGAGACAACTGTAATGTATTATTTTTCAATGATTTTCTTTTGTCTTCGTGTAGTGATTGGGCACAGGTAGTTTGGGATGTGTTGAAAGGTGCACTGTTAGAATAGGCAAAATAGTTAAGGCCTAACGAGGCTAAAACTGTAAATATTATTGAATATTTAAAGTTAATGATATAAAATGGAAGACGTTAATGAGTGCTACTTTATTCTGAAAATGCTAATTCAACGCATGGAATTCAGTGAATAATTGAGTAAATAGCTAAAGTTTCATAGTAACAGGTAAAATCTCTACGTGCATTTTACCCACATGGTTTATACAGTGCGTATGAGAAACACACGTGCCAGGAATTCACTATGAATTAAATATATTACAATAAAGGAAGCAATCGAACAGTTCTTTTGTTAAGCTTCGTTATGGAATTAGGAAAGTCCATGCGGATTTCTTCTTGTTGGCGAGCGAAACTTTAGAGTCAATATAGTGACTCTAAAAAAGTAATCATGGGACATGTAAGAATGCAAGATACTGCTAATAAAAGTATCAAATTAATGTGTGGATGCATGTGCATAAATAACTGTGTGTGTGTGTGTGTGTGTGTGTGTGTGTGTGTGTGATTTTAAAAGATTGTTTTTTCGTTTTCTAAACACATTTTTGCATGAGATATTATTGCTTCATAATTATAAGGAATTTCATTGATTGTCTGCTTCAGTAATAGCCTCTGCATACCCTGAGTATGTTCTCACGGAACATTTAAATGTAATAAGAATAAAAACGTACAGATTTGACAAGCACCTAGTGCAGTTTC
>NC_069010.1:2948706-2951937 GCF_001194135.2 Octopus bimaculoides
ATACTGCAAAGCAATTTGCACGAAGTTTTAATGTTTCTGCCAATTCATCACCTTTCTAAAAATAGCTAAATCATAGAATATGGCATCAATAGCCATTGCCGTTTGGAGAAAAGGTGAAAGCAAATCAATATAAGAGAGAGTTCCTGATAGTTACGAGCTATTCGACTAAGTATTTACTCTTATTTACGTTGTCATTTACTCACCCTTTTCTGAACCATATGCATCCTATCCTTGCGAAGCTTTTTGATACATGCCAGTACATCAACATCTTGATCACTCAACATTTCATTTAGAAGAATGTCAATGCAAATGTAAGCTCCTGTACGACCAACACCAGCACTGAAAGAGGAGCGAAGGGTAATAAAATGATGATGATAACTCCCAAAAATTAAAAAAATAACAAGATAAATACTTGGATTAAGTTTAAGGGACATAAATCATTTACACTTTATATTCAGTAGTAGTAAAAGAGAAGTAGTTGTATGCTATCAACTTAATGCGACAGTCACATGAAGGGAATAATACTACTGTTGTAATAGTCCCGTGAAGGGAATAATGCTACTGTTGTTGAAGGGAATAATACTACTGCATAAATCTCTTTGAGAGATTTAGAAATGTATCATTTCTAATTAGGAAAAGAGAGTTGAGTAATATTGGAAATGAGATTCTAAATTTGACAGTAACGCGCCTGATGGTATTTCCTATCATCAGCCCAAACAGTATTAAATAACATTTTTCTTTAGGAGTGGAAACCATCGTTATTGAGACGACAGATTCTGTTGATTTATGACAACCTTAGTTAAAATTTCTTGACTTACTATATCACACATGCCTACATTACTAAGAACCTGGGAGGCAAGCCTTGGTAATTTTTCTCAGGCATTATCCTATTTTGCGATACTTTCTTTTTCTTAAACCATTTCAATATTTAGAATTGACTTTTTGTTGACGTGTGTTCTATTTGATTAAACATAAGTTAACTCTAAAAACGTTTTGAATACCATTGTTACACAAAGAATGGAAAACGCAGTAAAAGTTCTACAGAAGCTCATTTGGTTCTTCTTAAGCAAAACCTTTGTGTGGAATCTTACACCTAACGAATATAATTTTACTATAAAATGCACTGTATAATAACAAAACATTTCAAAATTTAACATTTATGTTATTAAAACGCACGTAAATAAATAAACACATGGACATATACACATAAACATGGTTTTACTCTTCGCAACTCAAGTGTGTTGCAAGAAATATAATCAACGCTACATGGGTATATATACAGGCAGCTTCAAATTCATCTCTGCTACTAT
This sequence comes from Octopus bimaculoides, assembly GCF_001194135.2. Lineage (NCBI taxonomy): Eukaryota > Metazoa > Mollusca > Cephalopoda > Octopoda > Octopodidae > Octopus > Octopus bimaculoides. The sequence continues at coordinate 2,950,017 of NC_069010.1, forward strand.
CGATTCTCTTTCAGAAATGATGGAAAGAGAAACAACACATCATAGTATTGAAATATCATTAGGCTTATAGTTAATATAATTATTTCAAATCTTCGGCCACTTTAAACTATTATAAATTTCTACTAATTACCAACTTATAAGTGAACATTTCGCATTGCATTTTTACAGACGAAGCATTGGCCCTGTTGGAATCATTTCCACAACCTAGTCATTATATTTTGTAGTAAGGATTCTGAATGAGAGAAGATGCGAGACGACCACCAAAAATGGCTGTGTAAAAGTTTTCAGCCACCTCACATAATCCAATCAAGATAAAATGTTTTAAAACAGAAAAACGTCTATAATGAAAATTTATTAAATAATGTTCATTTCAAGAAGTTACTGTACATTGTTAATGTTTCATGTGACTTCCCTTAGCTTGAATAATTGTCTCAATGAGCCTGGGAAGAGATGCATTCAAATCCTTCACTATCTTTACAGATATGAGATGTCATTCCTTGTGGCTGAGCGACCACAATTCTTCAAGATTGCGTGGATTCTTCTGATGAACTCTTCTCTTTAGTTCTGTCTACATTTGCTCCATGATATGTAAATCAGATTATGAAAATATGAATATGTAAATCAGGTGCTTCGGTATTGAAAGATTGGCCAGCTCAGAGCTCTGACTTAAATATCATGGAGCAAATGTGAACAAAACTAAAGAGAAGAGTTCGTCAGAAGAATCTACGCAATCTTGAAGAGTTATGGGAGCTCAGCCAAAGAGAATGGCATCTCATACTTGTGAAGGTGGTGCAAGATTTGTACGCATCTCTTCAGAGGTACACTGAGGCAATTATTGACGCTAAGGGAAGCCACATGAAATATTAACAAGTAACTTCTTGAAATGAACATTATGTAATAAATTTGAATTGCAGACACTTTTTCTGTTTCAAAACATTGTAGCTTGATTGGTTTATGTGAGGTGGCCGAGAACTTTTGCATGGCCATTCTTGGTGGTCATCTCGCATCTTCTCCATTCATTTGGAACCCTTAGTATAAAATATAATGATTAGGTATGGAAATGACTCCAACAGGGACAATGTTTTATCTGTAAAGAACACAATGCGAAACATCCACTTATAAATTGGCAATTAGTAGAAATTTACTGTTGTTTCAAATGGCCGAAGATATTTGCACGGTACTGCATATTCATATAATAAAAGATAAATCATGTTGATATAATTATAGTTGTAAACCTGCAATGTATGACCAAAGGGTATGAGAAACTTTCTCTGTTCTTCAAAGCGTTTCTGAATTCTAAAATATATTCGACGTGTTGTGGAATGACATGACCTGTCCATTTTTTAAAGAAGAAGTGATCAATTGTCCAAATTCCATTCGGATTAACTCCTGTCTGTAAATAAACATAAAGAGGTTTGAAATGAACGACATGGGAGATTATAAATGAACCACATACAAAGCAATATGATAATGTTGTAATATATTCTTATAATATTGATTTTGATAGTTTTCTTATAATTACTCTATAACCAAATCATTTCATAGCTCTACAAACCGTCACTTTTCAAAACAAAGTACTCAGTGTGTTTCTGATTAGATGTAGACTTTAAAATGAATTAGTGCTTGCTTCAGTGAGATAGAGACAACTTGGTTGGTCACATTCTTGTAGCATTTAAATGATACTGCCCATCTGGCTAGGCAAAGCAGGCAAACATTGGTCCTGCACGGACAATTAGTCTGTCGCAATGTTACCTATTTACAGCCGAGAAGAGAGGAGAGACGTGAAGTATTTTGCTCAAAAACACAACGCAGCACTGGTCTGAAAATCGAAATCATGATCACGTGATTATTAGCAATCTGAGCAAAATACTTTATAACCACTCTGTTGGCACACCACGTATATATATATATATATATATAT
>NC_069010.1:2952332-2953265 GCF_001194135.2 Octopus bimaculoides
CTTATCACAGATGTCACGCAGTGGGACTGAACCCGGAATAATGTGGTTGGGAAGCAAACTTATTTTACTGAACGCTGATTTCAAAATGCTACTGTTTTAGACCTTTTAAGCAGTATTATTTTTATATAAGAAGAAATATTATGAAAAGCCTTACCTTTGAAATAAAAAATCTTCGGTGTATATAGGTTGAATGACAGTTAGTCTCAGTATGTTTCACTTGGATGGTACCAAATGTCTCAGTATTCTCTTCATCCGGCCAATACTGCATATATATCGTCTGCCAAAAAAATGCTACTTTATTATTTTCATAATTAAACTGAAATGGAGAGTATGTTCATTCCATAATAAAACATTTTAAATTATTGAAAAGCCGTTTTTAGTGATTTTATTTTGATTACTGTATTGCGTATGTGAAGAAAATATGAAGATTGAAACAGGGAAAGTATTTGAGCGTGATGTGACGCGTGTGAAGAGTCAAATACAATCAAGTGATTATTAGTCTACGCACATGTGTAGGTAGCCACTCCTACACAACAGGCAGCCACTCCTACCAAAATTATTACTATAAATTCTTACTATGACCAGAAACGATACTATGTCCAATCACACACATACATAAACAGCCACAACTACGCACACACATACACACACACACGTGCTATCATTACACACACACACACACACACACATACATACATACCTCCTTCTCTTGCACTCTCCTGTCTTTGAAAATAACTTTTTCTCCATCCTTTCCCTTCCGGTCATTCCAATATGTGACCGCGTGTGCATCGTTGGCGATTTTCTTTCTCTGTCTTCCTTTCTTTGGACTTTTCCTATATTTCTGACGAAGATATCCGATCGAAACGTTAAATCTTCTTTCTTCCCTTTCCTTTCCTAAGCGTCCAATAACACTGTACTTATTCCACGTCCTCA
>NC_069010.1:2955116-2956689 GCF_001194135.2 Octopus bimaculoides
TTTTTTAAATATACGCTTTTCTCTCCTTCTCACACACAAAGCAACACACATCTCTTTCTTTCTTTCTTTCTTTCTTTCTTTCTTTCTTTCTTTCTTTCTTTTTCCCTCTCTCTCTTTCTCTCTCTCTCTCCCACACATACACACAACACACACTTTCTGTCTCGCACTCCTAATCAACACATTCACACGCCCCTGTCTATTTTCTCTTGTTCACTTTATTCTGACACAAAAAAAATGTACATTTCTAGCCACAGAAATAAATAAATAAAAGATATTTAAGGAATTTACCGAACACCGTATGGTAACAGCTGAGCCCGTTTTCTGCAACGTACTGTTTGAGTTTGTGGATGTAAGATGTTTCTCAGAGAATGGGTTCACACGCACATACACACACAAAAATACATACATCTTCCGGTGTAAGGAAGACAATTAATTTCTGACTGTTACATCGCAAAGAGTTACCTTTCTCGTCCACAATATTGAAGGCTTTTCTGACCTTCTGAACCTAGGTTCCCCATTACTCCATATTACTCCATAAGTGAAAAAGCTAAAACATGTAGAACGATCTGTGGAACGTAAGTGATGTATTTGCGAAGTATAAACGAAATCGGATGAAATATATTAATTTTACTTGTGATCAAGCTAATGGTTGGTCACTACGCGCGCACGCACGCACACACACACACACACACACACACACACACACACACACACACACACACACACACACACACACACACTTTCGTTTTATACATTATAGATTAATAACACATACCTTGACAAGCAATATAACGTTGGTTCTGAAACAAAACAAAGTTAATTTTAAAAGTTATCAACATGTCATTCATTCAATTATTAAATATCAAACAACGAAATACATAATTTTATTCACTAAATTTTAATGGTCATTGTTTTTCATAGTTTTTGTTATAGTAAATCTTAGTTTAAGATTATTGTTACTGTAACTCATCTACAATGAGATTGCCCATGGAGGGTTATAAAATAAACACAGTAAATCCAAAGTAACAGTCGTCATTTATAATACTCTCCTAACTTTATATTTACAAATTATTCAGTTTACCTGGAAATAAATGAGTGTTACTTTCCATTGTGAATAGCTGTAGATGTATTTGTTGATGTTATTATTGTAGTAGATGCCTTTCTTTTATCTTTTACATGTTTCAGCCAATAGACTACGGCCAGGCTGAGGCACTGCCTTGAGTTTTGTTTCAGTGGAATGAACCAACCCCAGTCTTTCTTTTTAAGCCTGGTACATATTCTATTGGTCTCTTTTACCGAACCGCAAATTTACGAGTACGCAAACAACACCAATATCAGTTGCCGAGCGGTGGTGGGGGACAAACACAGACATAAACAAACACTCACACATACATACATGCATACATACATGCATACATACATAAACACATACACGTACATACATATATAAACACACACACAAACATACATATTGTGTACATACATACGTACACACACACACACGCACACACACACACACACACACACACACACACACACACACACACACACACACACACACACACACACACAC
>NC_069010.1:2956722-2967634 GCF_001194135.2 Octopus bimaculoides
ATATATATATATATATATATATATATATATACATACATATACAGTTCTCGACGCCACATGGTACAAACCGAAGATGAGAAGCCGAAGAATTTAACCTAATCCAAAAGAACTCTTTCAGTAGAAATTAATATTTTCTCAAAAGGCCCAAGATTTACCCCAATACCGCAGCACTCTAACACGAATGAAATGCGGAACGATATTTCACAGTTCTGTAGAAAATTATGCACAACAGAGGAAGTGTACGATAAAGAAAACAGGGACAAATGAATTGCAAGAAACAAGAGCGATTACAAAACTACGAAAGGTAATAAAAACTTGGGATAAATTTTGTGATTTTATATCTACCTCCCCTTACAAAGAACTTCCACGCCCTAAAATCAAGCCCAATACAACTCGAAAGGAATGGGATATTTTACATGAACTGAAAAACAATAACGGCATTATAATTAAAGATGCAGATAAGGAAAGTGCTATAGTTATTATGGATATTGAACTACAAGATATTACCCACTACAAGAATGGTAAATCATTGCCAAAAATCGAAGACAATGACTAAACTGAACAAACTCATCTACATACATCAAAAAGGTTTAACTAACAAAGAATGTAATTACCTAATCCATTTTGATTGCAAGACTAGCTACTTCTACGCTCTCCCAAAATTCCATAAGAAACCAGCTATTAAGAATGCATGAAACAGCTTGAAGTTGAATAAACACAAAAGTTGAATAAACATAAAAGTTGAATAAACATACACCGACCCTTAATTGAGACCAATCGTAGCAGGCTCGAACTGTGAAACACACAGACTCAGCAAAGTTATCGGTACATTACTGAAACCTTTTCTAAAATACATACCAAGTCTTGTAAGAGACGACCTGGACCTGTTATAACCACCCCCAAAATCCATAAACAATGATACCATTATTGTATCTTTTGATACGGTAAACCTATATATCACAATCCCACAGCAATATGGACTAGAGGGAATGAATACCTGGCTGAAGAAATTCTCTTAGGAAATTCCAGGCAGAATTGAAAAATGGTTCACCACTGAAGGATTAAAATTTATCCTCGAAAACAACTATTTTGTCCTCGATAGCAATATTTGCAAATATCTGGGACTGCGAAGGGGACAAAAATTGATCCGACGTACACCAATCTAGTCATGGCATACATGGAGATCCAGATATATGAACAATCTAAATTAAGATATAGCTCGAACTTCCACAAGCATCTATTAGAAAACTGGAATCTCTATAAAAAATAGGGCAAGCTTCAAACACTAATCAGAAGCAAAACAGTTGTGAAATAAGCCGTCTTTCCATTTCAAGTGTTTAAAAATCAGTGTAAACTGTGAGACTGAGCCCGGATTCCTATGGTTCAGGGGGAAGCTTCTCACCAAACAGCCACGCCGACGCCTATGTTTGTTATATTTTTTTACTGATCAAATTCTTTTATTCTTCTAATTTTCTTCCTCTCTACTGCTAAGAGAATGACAAACACTTTTCTGTGAATTTGCGAAACCATACTCCATATTACGTACAAAGTAGGTTATGAGATAATAGGATAAACATTCTGTTACTTTCATAAAGCTACAGAATGACTTTAAAACATTTATATAGGGAAGAGATTCAAAGCAAGATGACCTTAGATTATACAGATCAACATCATCCTCATATTCCTTTGTTAAAATAAGTTATGGTAACTTATAGGAGGGTACAATGAAATGTTTTTGACGTACACAGATGAAGTTTGCATTGATGTAATCTGAGGAAGAAATCTCGTCAGGTTGAAGTTTCACACGTGAATGATCGTCTGAAATATGCAACGAAAAATTATGTATATGTTAGCAAGATATTAGTTACATCAGCATAAAATAGAATCTATAAAGATATCTAAAACTAAAACAATAAATATTGCTTAAATCATACAAAGCGTTTGAACAAGTGATATTTGATAAAAAGAAAATAAATACAATAAACATTAGATGACTGTTAAACAAGCTTTTTGAATTGTTTCTATGCTTGGTAATACCAAGGTAAAGGGGGAAGCAGGTGAATTTGTAAAAACGAGAACATAAAAAGAAATAATAGATTAAGATAACATTCCAAATCTTGCATAATTTAAATCATTCAGTAGAAATATAATTAGTTATCGGTGGATAAAATATTAGGGATAATCAATAATAAATTATGGGACTTTAATCAGCCAGTAAATTACATTAAAAAAAAAATAGACTTTACTGAAAAAAAGTAAAAACTGTTGAATTCCAGCAGTTCACATTTCTTTGAACTCAATATTATCACAAAATTGAATCCCTTTTAGACTAAGGTAGAATCTATTGAGTAATACCATGGCATTATTTGTTCAATATAATCTGGGTGCAAGATTTTATAATTGTTTTAAAAAGGCTAGCACCTTTGGAGGTGCATTTTATTTCAAGGACTCACCAAGCATAAATCTCCCAATTCATGGAGGTTACAAAAGTATTTAATAGAAGCATTTAAATGTGTTTGTAGGTATTTCTCATTTATCCACTTTCACTTTCACTTTCTGTCGCTGTTATCATAACGCTATATCTATTTCTCTGCATATCATTACTTACCAGCTTTACTAGGTGCTTAAATTGATTAAACAAGTGAAAATATACAAATGAGGTAGTCTAGATTAGGTGATTTACTTCGAACATAGAAATATTACATAAACCTTTCTACTGAAGGCACAAGGCCTTGAAATTTTGCGGGAGGGGACTAGTCGATACATCAATTCCAGTGTTTCACTGGTATTTAATTTATCGATCCCGAAGGATGAAAGACAAAGTCAACCACGGCGGAATTTGAACTCAGAACGTAGCGGCGACGGGCAAAATACCGCTAACTATTTCGTCCGATGCAATGATTCTGCCTTAGAAGTGTTACATAATGGAAGAGATTTGTTGATTTTTTTTTTTTTCAAAAATTTTTCTTTCATTCTTCAAGTGTTTCGAAATATTTCCCGTTAAAATTATTATGATTTCTCGTCAATGTTCACCACAAGTCTCTGTATCAATTCCGTTATTGTTAGAAAGAGGAATATTTGCTGAGTTGGAAGGAAAGCTACATTTTCAGGACATAACAAAGGCATACATTTTATTTAATTTGTTTTCAATTGTATAGCGAATACGAGGCTTTACAATATATGAAAGAAATCAGTATTTACATGGAAGTATAGTTTTATACTGATTCTTCTTTGCATTCTCAGGTTTCATTGCTTCATTATAAGGCATTGGTAAGAGTTTTGGCAGCCTCTGTGAATATAGAAAAATGAGAGCCGCACAATGTTAGCAATAACATAAATAACAAGACTAAATTACAGAAGATGGTTCATAAATAACGTTATCATTAGTGATACATTATTACGAATCTAGTAACAGTAATTAAAAAATACACTACTCACAATATAATTAGCTAAAAGTTACTAACGATATACTTAGCGACACAATGGTCTTTGATCTGGGCACAAGAGCAGCATTTTTGTTGGGAGTGGATAAGTCGATACTCTAGCTCCCAATATTTGATTGTTATTTTATTTTATAGTCTCCGAAAAGATCAAAGATGATCGCTGTGAGATTTGAACTCAGAACGTAAAGAGTTCGATGAAATAACGCAAATCAGTTTTATTCAACTCTCTAATGATTCTTCCAGCTCACCGTTAATGTCTAACAGTAGTGATACGTTTAGTAAGAAAGTACTAAAAGGCATATTATTAACAATACAGTAAATAATATAGTCCTATCAACACAACACTAAAAATATAATTAGTGAAAACAAAGTATACTTTGTGAAACATATTAACAATGCATCAAATGATTCTATACTAATGATGTACTAATGATGGAATAACTATAAAATGGTTTTCGATTGAACAAAAACTGTTAAAATATTCATGAAAGACAGTCTCTGACCTGGAATTCCTTATTAAATGGTTCCGCTTCCTGTTTTTTATGAGCAACATATTTCAGTAGATTTTGCTTAAATGAAGAACTAGACAAGATGATGCATATACTTTCTCTTTCGTCCAACGATATTTCTCCAGAGAGATGTGCTATAATAAATGATAATAAATACTAATAAGAAAGAATTGCGCAAATATTCTAATATAAATACTTATAAATAAGTAGAAATACACACTCTTGCACACACATACACACTTTGACACACACTTAAAGTCTCATCTATATGTGTGTGTGTGTGTATGTGTGCATGTGTGTGTATTTGTGTGTGTGTGTATTTGTGTGTATTTGCATGTTAGTGTGTGTGTGTGTGTGTGTGTGTGTGTGTGTGTGTGTGTGTGTGTGTGTGTGTGTGTGTGTGTGTTATACAAAGCCCGCATTTATGAAAAGCTTTTTCCGATTCAAATTCCCGTTTTAAAATATGAAATTACAGCCGCATTTCGCTTTTATGTTTTAATTTCTTTGTTTTTCAATCTGTTTTATTAATTTCTTTTCTTATTCTGCACTCAAGGTAATTCTGCTTCTCTGCATTGTGCTCTATGTGTTAGGTAATAACTGTGATTCTGTGATTCTTCTAACGAAGCATTGTACAACATTTACTTATTTCCAATTCCTTACCTATTATGTTTCCTTTTCTCAGCATACTAGACATAGCAGCTATATTTCTATCAAATTAATATACTTCGGAGATCTAAAACATTTCATTTCCCTAAGTAATTGTCATAACAACATAAAGTTATTGTTGGTAGAATACTTTTGTTTAAATAATATTATTATTCATCGTCATTCTAACATAGTTACAACATGGGATATCTCCCAACTTTCCCTACAAATATTTTTGATATGCATATTTGAAAATAAAATTATCCTTGTCTTTATAAAGAAAAAGAATACATAAGTTTTCAGTCATTCAATAACTAGCTCGTAATAATGGAAAATCATTTAAAAATATTATTATCCCGATTTATATTATTCATCATCAATATACAATTGGAAAAAAAAAACGATAAAATATTCTAAGTTTTCGTTTAGCCTTTCTCAATAGCAATTAAAAGTATTCAGCAACTTGTGAATTCGGTGAGAGAGGTAGGAATGTTGGCTTAAAAGATTTTGGAGGTAAAAGCCACAAAATATTAAATATATGGGTTCATGATACGAGAAGATTTTCATTTCCTTCGTTACTCATAGTGAAATGTTTGCCAAAACTGAAGAAGCTTGCATTTAATGAATCAGTAGGTACTGTTACCAGTGTCAGAGTTGGAGCTGTTTGGGTTTAATATTGTCATTTATATCTTTCTGTTCAATATCTTACTCGAACAGCAGTACGTTTGCTTCAGCGACGACCGTTGATGTTTAATAAATTTTTAACAAGAATGACAGATCTACCGCAATTCTCCGAATAACTCAAGTTAATATATACAATAAACGCATAATGAATACCCACGATACATTACAATGTTATTATACACGTCGTCATTAACTGAGTATGATCACCCTTTGAAGAACTGTAGCCTCAGTTTTTTTTTTATATATGTCAATATTTTTGGTTCGCAAACATCCTACAGAAACCCAATTCTTTTTGCTTGGCATGTGGAATATGTAGCGAAAGCATTGTTGAAGAAACAGTGCTAGTTAATAAACCTACCTGTATCTCCAGAAATGCCTTCTGAATATATATTTCCCGATACTTTGCGCATTCTCACATCACGTTTTACAACTGGCCTTTTTTTCCTACTAAAATATAGAAATATTTCATGAACTACTAGTGTGTAATTACCAATGTGATTCTCTGATTAAAACAAACAAAGAATATTATACAGTTACTAGTAACGTAAAAAGTATTATTAATATTGATACACCACACGTAAGTTTATGTTAATAAATTAAAATAATTAAAAAGTGAACACCAAAGTCTTCACTTTCACACAGCAAACCAGTTGCGTTACTTATAGTTTAATACTCTTTTATTTATTTCAGAAATTTTACGAGTGAAATATTGCCAACACAAGAATATTCATTTCTCCATGATTAGATTCTGATCCTATGTGGAATATCGTTATTTTAAACATTATTAAATACATAGAGTGGCCTAACTTCCTTGTTGTCATTATTTTCAATGATATACGTTCAGAATTTATTCAGTTACCAATAGATATGAGTTGACTTTTCATCGCTGCCAGGTTAATAAAAAAATAAACGTTAAATAAACCTATCTTAGTTGTGGAAACGCTTCTTACTCGCTACACCTATGCCATGTCCGGTTATATTACGGTACCAATGTAACAAACCATAATTATTAATGATATGTGTCAAGATTGTAAGGCGGCGAACAAGTAGAATCGTTGGTAGGCCGGGCATTCTGTCTGTCTTTACGTTCTAAGTTCAAATTCCACCAAAGTCGAGTTTGTCTTTCATTCTTTCGGGGTCGATGAAATAAGTAGCAGTTATTAATGGAGTCGATGTAGTTGAGCCACCCTTACTCAGAACCTGCTGGCATGTGCCAACATTCGAAACCAATATGTGTCAAGATTTTACCTATAAACACGCACACGCGAGCAGACAAATATGTGTCCTTAAAGCTTCCTGTTTAACATCTTACATACGTTTCACGGTCCTTCATAAGCCACCTAGCTGCCCAATTTAAAACTTACCCAAAATACATCGTATGATTTTGTAAAGATACCTCATGATATTTATTATTATTATTATTGAGAGAATAATTGTAACACGATTCATTAAATGTGCGTGAATCACGAGACATATCTATTAAAAAGGTTTTGTAACAGGAGAAAATATTACAAATGGAAATATCTGAGAGCAGGGATATTATATACTTAACCACTGTGCTTCTACTGTGTTAGAAAGTCGTTTGACTAAGTACCATATCCATAAAGGAGAGGAAATGGTAGATGAAACTTTTATACAGAGGAGAGGCAACTTATCTGAAATAACATCTAACCTCTATTTTCAGTTATATTCGCTGAAAGAAATGCTTTATTCCATGATATACTTTAAACACTTGCATTCTACACCAATAAATATTTTCTTGACTGTTGAAATGATTAAAATAAGCAGTATTGATTTCACTATATCAATATTATTCAGCCCTCATCATATATATTTCCTCGCTTCATATTCCTGAAATACTAATATTAGAATTCAAATTACGACAAACGTAAATAAACAAACGAAGTTTGCTTTTTAGAAGCGTTGAGATGTCTTAGAAAGTTAAAGAAGTGATTTTAAATTCTCAAAGCGAGATTTATATATCTTAAATGTGCAGAGGAATTTGTAGTGGGTAGTTTAGCTTAATCCGTCAAAGCATCGTGACGCGTAATCACGGGGATGTGAGTTCGTGTCCACAGCTAGCCACCTACACTTTTCTCTGCAAAATAGGGGTAGTTCATCCTGTTCAGGCTATGTTATTAGCATTATTCTGCGATTGAGAATTTAAAATCACTTCTTTAACTTACTAATATTAGATATTAGCGTTGTTGGCAACGCCGAGGAATGGGTCTAATAAGTTTGTAATTTTGTATCGCAACTATCTGTGTTGAAATGTCACCAAAGCAAAGTTTACTTTCATCCTACCAAAGTTAACAAATAAAATACTATTTTAAAAAATATATTTGCGTCAAATTGGCAATTTGAAACTGCTCAATCTATTGGTATAATTGTAACCGCGAACATTAATTTAGAATTTAAAGTAATAACAGGGCAGTTAGTGCGATTAATGTTATCATAAAGAGTAATAACGAATACACCGAAATTGGGGTGGGAAATATTGTATATTTATAAGGATCAGATTGTATGGATTATGGATTAATAGCAATTACTATTCAGATAGTAAGGACACTAACCCAAAATTTGGTGTTCATTCAATCAAATTATTCACATTAAAAAATAAAATAATACAAAAACAAAATACATATTCACTTACCAATACCAAATTGCAACCGCCATTACCATGATTAGGACGATCAACAGAATCAATGGAACTATCATAGAAACCAGGTTATTCTCTGTTTTTTCTGGAAATTAAAAAATGTATTGTTTATACACACACACACACACACACACATATATATATATATACATACGCCTACCTGTGCATATGTGTGTGTGCGTGTGTTTGTGTGAAAAATAACGTTTAGACTTTCCAAAAAGAATTTTAAATAATGCTCATGACAAATTAAATAGGGTTGGTAATGGTAATATCCTTAAATTATTGTGGCTATGGATATGTGTAGCAACTGATGTAAAAAAAGATTTGCAAGAAAATCTAATAATCGCTCAATAATATTATTGAGTAAGAGATTAGTAGTTTATCTAACCTTTGCATCTCTTGGAAGTATTGTCCCAGTCATATCCCGTGATGCAACCTTCCTCACAATGTCCCGTGACTTGATCACATTTAGAACCTACACACAATTCACAACGTTCCATACACATATCTCCATAGAATCCAGGAACACATTCTGCAATAACAAAAATGAAAAAAAAAAAGAATATTATGGTAACTATGTATTTCACTAACGTTAGTATCTAATATTCAGTTGCAATAATATTTCATAGAATGATTACGGTTTAAATTTAATAATTGGAGTGTCTCTTCATGTCAATGGCACATCAAATATTACATGTATAATTATATAAACTGATGACTATGAATCTACAACATCTGCATTCAGTTCATCATTATAACGCCGGACAAAATGCGTAATGGCATATTGTCCGTCTTTACGTTTTGAGTACAAATTCCGGCGGGGTCAATTTTTACTTTTCGGAGAGAAAAAATAAGTGCCGGCCAAACAGTGGGGTTGATGTAATTGACTAGACCCCTACCCCAAAATTTTAGTTCTTGAAGAAAAAAGTACAGAGTAATGTTTTAATGACCTGAAAAATTAAGCGCACATACATGATTCGAATATTTTGTATACACGTCATCTTTGCGAATCATTGGAAAATGAAATGAGTGGCTGAATGTTCGTGAGTATGTAATAATATATATTTCTGCGTTGGGCAATGAAATATTAGTGTAGTTAACACTTTGATGTTAATAAGATCAAACATGTTTGGTAAAATAAATTTGCAGTAATATAAAATATAAATAATTATAATGAATCAAGAGTAGACAAACTAACTTTAATACCTTTTGTATTAAAGGTAGTTTTGTGGAATTATTTATTGACAAAAAATTATTAATAAACAGAAATATATAAAGAAATAAAAGCACACCTCAATTCTCTATAGTTATGGATTTTCTAAGGGTTCCAGTTGATCAGATCAACGGAACAGCCTACTCGTGAAATTAATGTACAAGTGGCTGAGCACTCCACAGACACGTGCACCCTTAACGTAGTTCTCTGGGATATTCAGCGTGACACAGAGTGTGACAAGGCTGACCCTTTGAATTACAGGCACAACAGAAACAGGAAGTAAGAGTGAGAGAAAGTTGTGGTGAAAGAGTACAGCAGGGTTCGCCACCATCCTCTGCCGGAGCCGCGTGGAGCTTTAGGTGTTTTCGTTCAATAACACTCACAACGCCCGGTCTGGGAATCGAAACCGCGATCCTATGACCGCGAGTCCGCTGCCATAACCACTGGGCCATTGTGCCTCCACTGTAACAGAAGAAAGTAATGGAAGTAATGAGACAGATTAAGCTCTGTTGAAATTTTTCTTTTCAAGAGAGAAATAAAGTTTCGATTTTCCAGAAGTTATTTCAAATAATGCTCATACCAAATTAAATAGAGTTGGTAACGGTGATATTCTTGAAATTTTGTGGCTCTGAATATTTGTTGGAACTGACATAAGAAAGGTTTGCAAGAAAATCTAACAATCCCTTAGTAAATTTTGTGTTTGAGCAGGAAAATAAAAGTTTATCTAACCTTTGCACTTCCTGAAAAAGTTGTCCCAGTAATATCCTGAAACGCAACCTTGCTCACATCCCGTGACTTGATCACATTTAGAATCTACACACAATTCACAACGTTCCATACACATATCTCCATAGAATCCATGAACACATTCTGCAATAACAAAAACGATAAAAAAAGATATCGCGGTAACTGTATGTATTTCTCTAACGTTAATATCTAATATTCAGTTGTAATAATATTTTATAGAATGATTATAATTTATATTTAATAACTGGCGTGTCTCCTCATGTCAATGATACATCAAATATTACATGTATAATTATATAAAATGATGACTATAAATCCTAAACACCTGCGTTCAGTTAATCGTTTGCACGCCGGACAAAAAGCTTAGTGGCATGTCGTCCGTCTTTACGTTCTGAGATTAAATTGCGGTGGGGTCGATTTTTACCTTTCGGGGTGAAATGATAACTGCCGGTCAAACTATGGGGTTGATGTAATTTACTAGACCCCTCCTGCAAAATTTCAGGCCTTGAAAGAGAACATAAGTAATCTTTTTAACGACCTCAAAAATTAACATAACCATACAAGAGTCGAATATTTGAATACGCGTCATCTTTCCAAATCATAGAAAATGGAATAAGATAAGTGAGTGAATGTGCTTACGTAATGATATATGAATATATGCATAAACACATACATACGTACATATGTATATACATCCATACATACATATGTATATACATACATACATACATACATACATACATATACATACATATACATACATACATATATATATATATAATCTCCTCATATATATGTAATAATCCTTTCTTCTACTATTACCGTCTCCGATGAAGGGATACATTGAATTTTCCCTGAAACAGCTGTAATACTTTCTACATAAAATATAAATTTACTTATGCCATTGGTCTCTTTATCTCATTCTTTTATACACACACACACATACACACACACACACACACACACACACACACACACATATATATATATATAGGGAGAATTCACAAAAAAA
>NC_069010.1:2967699-2972196 GCF_001194135.2 Octopus bimaculoides
ACATATATATATATAGGGAGAATTCACAAAAAAACAACAGACGAAGACAGGTGGTGAAGAAAACAAATAGATGTATTAGTATAACGCTCGGGAATTGAAAAAGTCTTTAACGTTTCGAGCCTACGCTCTTCCACAGAAAGGAGCACAGAAAGAAACAAGGAGAGAAAAAAATGTGTGTAGTGGTTAGCGATCTATATATATAATAAACCAGAGAAATGTTTATGTTTATCATAATTAGGTTTATCCACATTCCAGTCAATACCAGTGGGATGTTTTGGGGAAGCTGAGTGACTTTGTTCATTACAGAGTTCTCGACTATAGGTAAGCAGTATGTCAGTATAATTGGCAAATGTTTGCTTATCTTGTAATACTGAATTGAAATCGTTTCAGTTAAGTGGAGATGGATATTCTCTCTCCACACTCAATAGCGTTAATAACTTATTAATCGATACCATTCTTATAAATCAATATTTTTAAAGTGAAATAACAAATATACATAACCTACGTAATACTTCCACTTCACATAGGGTAAGCTGTCTCTCACTTCCTTCTAACGATATTTTGACATTACTTGAACTTACTGGTTTTTCACATTTAACATGAATTACTTGTTCGTTATGTTCATGATGTCTACTTTCAAAACAAAGAGAAGATCCAAGATAAACTTTAAATCCTCTCAGCCTGAGACCTAGAATCAAAATATGAGAGTAAAACTGAAATCAGATGTTAGTTATATTGAGAATAATTTCAAAAGATCACCTTGCGAAAGGTTTCCCTTTCTTATAATTTGTCTAGTGTTAGTAAATATGTATGGAGGTATGTATAGATGTGTGTAAAAAATATATGCTTGTGTGTATATATGTAAATTCATGATGGAGTAGGCTCTGTACACTTAGTGCTTTGCTTAGGTATTTATTTCCATTTTCATTTATTTGCTTCTTTTTATGGTTCGCTATATTCAACGTTGAAATGTATTGATTTGTAAAAATCATATTAGTTATACACTGTTCGGTTAATTAGAAACTATAGCAACTTCTCTAAGATCGGGAACATAAAATATAAGGAACAAAGTTTTTTGAGGGTGAGCTCAAAAGTTCATAAGCTAACTATGAAGGAGTGATGTTAGAGCTATGAAATCTTGCATACATTAATTTCAACACATCTTATTTATAACTGCATTATTTCATTCCAGGTAAGCTGATACTTGACTGTTCAAAGAAGACTTCAAATGTAACTGATAGCAATAGCAGATATGACATCATCATCACTGTGACACTGGTTCCCAGACAAATGTTTTTTCATGTTGGGGAATAGATGAAGATCAGATGGATCAAATCGGGAGAATGGGGAGGGTGATCAAACAGTTCAAAGCTACAGTCGTACACAACAGTCACTGAAACTAAGGAGTTGTTCGCTTGAGCATTGTCCTGTTGAAACAACTCCACTTTTGACAGATCAGATTTTCTTCGCATTTATTCTTAATAGCCTTTCATAACTGCTTCAGCATGTTGGCATAGTACTCTTCATTGATAGTGGGGCCTCTTTGAAAAATAATAAATAAATACTATGCCTTTTGCCTTCCCAAAACTGAGGCCCTTACCTTCCTAGCAGATATAACAACCTAAGCTTTCTTTGGAGCAGGGGGCGTGATGTTTCTACTACATGGATTGTCTATTTGTCTCTGGCTCAGTGTGACTAACCCAACACTCATCTTGGGTTAGGATACATCGAAGGAAACTAGCTGCACCTGCCTCATACATTGTCAGATGATCCCGTGTTGTGATCAACCCGGGGCGCCATTCTGATTCCTCCGACATGTCGGAGAAATCAAAATGGCCCGAATTACTCGAGCTCGAAAGGATGTGTGAGACCTTTCAACAACACTTTGCCCGACGACTTTTTGGTGCAACTGTTTCTGCTGTAACATTCTATCAAAAACAATGTAATCTTAATAAATAGATAAAATTTCCTCATTTAATAATGATTCAGTCATAAAAATAGACGCAACATTCATCAAAATCCATACAATCTAGTAATGCACGAGCCATTAGGGATATTACAGATATCAAAGAATGTTTGTTAGATGGATCCGATCTCCTTAGTTCATAGTCACAATATTATCAAAGCGATACGAGTTTCTACCATTCTGAAGTCAAAATAGAGAGCATACTAAAGTTATTTCCATTGTCATAGAATCAGTGGTGGAGAGAAAACACATATGTGATACGAATCAATTGATCCTCTAACTGGCCACTGGAAAATTTAAAAACAGCAGCGTCAACATCTCCGTCCAGTCACACATCACTGTCTTAAAAATGATAGGATGGTCACGGCCGGAAATCCTTTGAACAGAGAGGTCTAGTTAATCAGGACTTATTCAAACTGAGTAACAGCAATAAGGAAAGTAGTAGTTCTAGCAATACTTACGGTCTTTCATTCGATTGTATATTCTCAGTTGAGATATCACGTATGGTTCATCAAACGTCACTTGCCAGTGTAACTCAGTACCTATTTTAGTTTGTGCACATGATTTATGTAGGAATGCAGGGTCAAAATTACCGTCAACCGCCTTGTCGGATGTCATTTGTAGTTCCGTGGTCTTACATGATCCATTGTCGAAAACGTATGCATTTTTTCCATATCCTGCTTGATTTGTTCGTTTACCTTGAGCAATATTGACTGAAAAAAGATTGACGCCTGAATTAATATTCAGTACAAAGTTTTTATTCAAACACCGCTAAGGACTTCGCAGTAACTGACGACAACAATCAAGAATAAAATGTTCACATAAACAGCAAACCTGACATGATCCACAGAACTCTCTGATCTAGAGATGCTCCTAATATTATACTTCTCTGCTCTACCATCTTCCGTCCTCACATAGAATACTGTTATGCGTTCTGTTCTCTCTATACGAAAGTAAGTATAAAAATTAAAGCACTCCAGAGATCAATCAAAGAAAAAGCAAGGTTTTGACTTCTGGGATCGGATCGCGAAATTCAAACTTTATTCCCCACAACGCCGCCGTGAGTGCTATATCATTTGTATAATGTGGAAAATAGTCCAACATGTTGGCATCAACTTTAGAATTCAACCTAGACTTGGCCCCAATGCCATCTGTTCTCTACAAAACTTGCTCTCGCGTCACATTACAACACTGAGACAGAACCATTTTGCTCAACTGGCCCCGCTCTATTTAACATCAATCCGAGACACATAAAGGAAGAAAATAATCTCAACATTCAAATGTTTCCGGAATAAATAACCTCAAGAAATTCCAGATAAACAACTACACTCGGATGTATCCCTGCAAACAATAACTCTTTTTGTCGCATGGGCTATGATGCCCAAAGCATGACTGTAACATACATGAAGCATGAATAAATGTTTTCTAGGGTGCTGCTTTTGGCATGGATAAATTCTGGTCGAACGCTACCTAAGTATCTAAGTATCCCCATACCCTGAACAAATATGTACTCACCATATGTTTTCTTGTCACACTTCTCTCCATGCCATCCATCTTCGCAGCCATTTTTACAGAACCCAGATATTTGGTGACATGATTCCCCTCGAGAACAATGACATTCATTTGTACAGTTTTCTCCGTACAATTCTGGTGGACATCCTAAATTGGTAATATCGAAACAATTTCTTTTTAAATGTGCATGAAAATAAAACATTTATTGAATATAAAACCGAATCTTCCAAAATCTCTCAAATATTTCTTGAAAATTTATTCAATGACAAGTCGTTTAGATGAACAAACTAGTCTTTCTGTAAGACGTTGTCTAGTGAAAAGTCGCTTTCTTATAAAACTGATTCCATTAAAAGATTGTTTCGATGAAAAGATGTGTGATAAATTGTTGTACGATAAAATGTTTTGGTATCACTTATTACATATGAAATGAAATAACAGAAATAAATTGGAAGAAACAATTGAAAATCGCTATTAATACGAGATGTAAACATACCATGTAATGTAATACGATAAACTTTTGCCTTCCCGTTGATATACAAGTCTCTAGCCATCACATCACCAGTGCAAATTATCTTATTTCCATCTGAGTTTAGTTTGCAGTCCATTCCAATCGGATACGTAATCTTCATTGTTGCATCTGGTGGGAAGAGTATATACATAAAAATAGGAGATTTATACCTGTAAATGTGTGTATACACACACACACACACACACACACACACACACACACACACACATATGTATGTATATGTATATATACAGGGGTTGGACAATATAATGTAAACACCAAGTATCATAGCATCATAATTTTGAAATATCTATAAAACTGTCAAAAACTTGTTTATTTTTATGTTTTTTGATTTATTATTAGTATTGCTTAATATGTTTTGCTAAAATTGATTGCTTTTTCTCTTCGGATGTCATCAGAAAAAGGTAATTAAAATTCATTAAAATGACAGATCTATCGGACTTTCAAAGAGGTCAAATTGTTGGTGCTCGTGTGGCAGGCGCTAGCATAT
>NC_069010.1:2973599-2976068 GCF_001194135.2 Octopus bimaculoides
ACGAAACCGGCTAACATTCATGAAAATGATAAATATATTAAAGAGGGAGAAAGAGTCAATAGTAAAGAAAGATCTACCTGTACGCTGCAGTACTTGCATTATTAATATTATTTTACGTGGCG
Source organism: Octopus bimaculoides (assembly GCF_001194135.2). Taxonomy (NCBI): domain Eukaryota; kingdom Metazoa; phylum Mollusca; class Cephalopoda; order Octopoda; family Octopodidae; genus Octopus; species Octopus bimaculoides. Next base: position 2,973,722 of record NC_069010.1, read on the forward strand.
AGCTAACATTTCTTCCGACGCTTTACTTTCAAATTCCGCCGAAGTCGACTTCGCCTTTCATTCTACGGGGGTTGATAAAATATATCTCCTCCAGTACTAATCTGGGTTTTGGTTAACTTGAAAGTGTCCTAATATATATCACATTTCCAATGATTTCAGAAATTTTGCCCACTTGCAATGATCATTATAAATTTTCTAATAAACATTAAAAAGTGTACACAGTCAACTCGAACCAGTATTTTGGTGTTTCAAGCAAATTATTTTATTGTCATTCAATAGATATTATCTAAATACTGTAAATTTAAAACAAATTAATTTCAATTTACCGTCATAAAAAATATAACCACTACAATCATTATCAACAATATATTAGAATATGAAATGTTTCTCACCAGTATAATGACTGTAAATTTCTACAGTATTAAATCTGTATGTGTTTCTAAGATGTATTTTAATCGGAGGTTTCACTTCCTTTTTGTTATCAGAGGAAAATAAATACGAATACTTATTCCCCTCGTTCTTTATGAATTCATGATATTTCCCTGAATATAAAGACAAAATAGTTTTAGATTATTAAACTACAAAATTGGAGAATGAGAGCAAATATCATAGAACTTAAACAAGTATTCAGATAGGTAGTGGTATATTACGGCTAACAAAAGTGATATTTGCATTTGTATTACAACAAATATTAAGGTTAAGTAGACATTTTCTTCTTGTTATAGAAACAGTTTGAAATTTTTATTTTTATTTTGTAAAGTTGCAGTTGAATTAGTTCTGGACTGTATACCAAGGAAACCAAGGGCAGGGTATCAGTTCAAAAGTAGTCAGGGAAAAATTAACCATTTGAATAAAAAAGAGATAGATTCCTTAATACAAACTCGTCAGCGAAGTTATAAGCATATAGTAATAAGTTTCCCTGAGAGGACCCCTCTATTGATTGGGAGCACAGTATTGAGGGAGGTGGCTTTTTGCCAGGGCTTCAGAAGTTAAGGTATGGTAGAAGGCCAGTAACGTGTTGCTGTATAGGAGATATATGGCTACCTCTGCTGGAAATAAATATTAAAAAAAAAAATTATGGTGATGAAGTATGACGGGGAACCCTCAAGGAACAAGATAAATATAAGTGAGAATAGGGACAGAAGATGAAAATGTGTAGGCATGTAGTTGATAAGTTCGCAAGTGTGTGAAAGGAGAATGATAGCTGGCTAGAGACGGTGGGAGAGATAAATCTATGCAATGATGGACATAGGAAGGCATCGTCAATGATGGATATCAACTTACGAGTGGACTGACGGGAGTAGAAGAGAATCGGAGAAGAGAAGGATGGGGAGGAGATAGTAAGTGATAGTACAAAAGGCTGTGGAGAGCAACAATATAATGAAACCGTAGACTGATGAGAGAAATGGGGAGATTTTATGAAGTGACACACTTCAACTGGTTGTAGATATGAAAATTGCGTATGTGTGTTTGTGTGTGTGTTATGTATATATGCGTGTATGAGTTTTTACTTTGTGCGCGCGCGCACGCGCGAGTGTGCCCGAACGGTGTTTTAAGAATGTCATAAATGTTGTTTGTATGCAATAATAATGTAACTTCTTTTTTCTTTTTCTTTATACGATTTAGTTAAACCGTTATTTTATGGAAACCGTTTTATTAATGCAACACGGTCCTGCATATCTGCAAACTTTTCTATTAATGAAGTATTTAGGGGGCTCCATTTTTTCTATATACAGAAGGCCTTAATATTTTTCCATGTCGTACTTAAAATTTCGATTTAGTCACCAGAATAAAAATGTTTGGAATAAAAGTCAAGCGTTAAACAATTGTATTTATTATCAGAAATACGTACCTTTCGGTCAGACCAGTTTTCTGGAAATTGTAATTTAAATAGAATATATAATCTTCAGCAACCCTGCTAATATTTTACTTACGTGTTTGGCAATATGGCTCTTTATATCCAAGTAAGCATCCATTTTTACATTTACTAAGGATCCGGAAGCGACAGTCTCTAAGGTGGTTACAGTGACATTGGTATTTTTGGTCTTTTCCAAACAAGTCAACTCCTTTATGGTTTTCACAATTCTCTTTAGAAAGATAAAACACCAACAATATCACAAGATTTCTTTCAACAATTCATAAAATTTATTTCGTTAATATTAATGAATATGCAAACGTCTTTAGATTAACATAGGGTGAAGATTCATACCATATAAAGAGCAATCTCAATGATGAGAAATAAATCAATCTGCGTATTACTATTAGATTCAATTTGCAAACAGTTTACTTGTACAACGCTCTTCTGCCTACTTTTAACATTAACTTATTATACAGGGTGTCCACAAAG
>NC_069010.1:2976078-2978113 GCF_001194135.2 Octopus bimaculoides
TTAATTATAATGTTAATAAATAAATTTGTAATCTTTATTGAGTAAACTTTCTCTTTCAACATACCCCAGAAAAAGAAGTCTTATATTTAATTGTTTATGTTATGATCTTATTTACTCCATGTACCCAGACTTTGTGGACACCCTGTATATCGCACAATTTTGGTCTCAGACAGGATATGACAACTAGGGATTAAGAACTACAGATTCTGAGGTTTTAAGGTGATTTACGTATTTTCCTAACATCTAATGACTCATTTTTAATGCTATTGTTGTCATTTAGCTATCATTCAGCATTGATTGAACTGATCAATAATTAAAGGCTTTACACCCATGTCTATCCCGTTTCTACATTATCCAGTGCGTCCATTTCTTTCTTAGAACATTAGGGTATGATTTCAGCTGGTCAAGCAACGACGGAAAAGTACCATTCACCAGTGCAGACTTCTAGGTTTTTCATAATTTTTTTGTAAATTCTTGAAATATGGAAGTTCTAAAATATATTTAAGAGGTTCCTTTCATTCAATTTTTTTTTCTCATAGGAAAGGCAGTAAGAGGTGACTCGTAGTTTTTGGGATAATTTGAAGATTGAATAGTCGAAGGGAACATACACACATATATTATGTCTTCAAGCCTTGTTGAGAACTGAATATCCCAGATATAACAACTTTGCCAACATTTATGGAGTTAGGGTTTAAATCTTTCACAATCTTGAAAAATGAGGTCTACTGTAAACTTTAATAAACTCGAAAATTCATACTTATATTAATAACCAGAACTAAATCAGAGAAAAGATAAAATTTAGCATTGGTATTTATCATGTGAATGTTATAAACAAAGACATACTATGTCAACACTTCTACATTTAGATTTCTTTATAAAAAACAGTAACCATTTTGAAATATATCGTAATTCCTTCTTTCCAATTTTTAAAATTAATTGTGTTAGTTACATATCTTTAAAAATGTGTAGCCAGTGAAACAACTTTCCTAATATTTTCTACCTAACAATAGACAACAGCTACCCATTAATATGTATTTTTTTTTTCTTATGAGATACTCGAATCCCCTCCGTGGATTCTTATAAAATTGACAAATCTTGGTTTTCTCTCTCTCTCTCTCTCTCTCTCTCTCTCTCTCTCTCTCTCTCTCTCTCTCTCTCTCTCTCTCTCTCTCTCTCTCTCTCTCTCTCTCTCTCTGTCTCACTCTTGTTTTTACAGTGATGGCAATTTATAAACTGAAACCAGTATTTCACTTATGCGTGTGATATATACATGTACACGTAATTATATATAACAGTACGCCCAGCAAAAACACACAGATTACCACAGAATATCACATTCTATCGAAAGATTATAAAATTATTAAAATATGATTGATGATACAAAATATGAGAATAAGTGCTGCATTATGTTATTAAATCAAGTGATATTAAATACGATTAATACTTCTAAACTTACCAGGAATTCTGAAACAGCTACTTTTACAGAACTGTTCTCTCCTTTTATCATCTGCGACGCAATCTCCTTTCGTGATATTGCACTGGGCTTTAATATAATAAAAAGAAAAAAGAGGTTTGTCTTTAAGAAGACACAGAGTGTGACATTTCAGGAATCAAACAGAACAAAAATGAATTATATTTACGTTTTTCTTGGTGATAGAAATGCCTTTTCTTGAAACATTTTAGTGAGAATGAAAACTTGATGTAGACTTTTCAACAAAATCACAGAACGAAACCTTACTGTCGTGATCATAATTAATGTTATAATATCATAATCATATAAATTCTACAAAATTTATGCAATAAAATACTGTACATAGTTGTTTTCTTGAGATTTAGAACCAGAAAAAAGATGAGGACAAGCAAGAAAGGATTTGGTAACGATGAGTTAAATGTTATAAGAGCAGATTTTGTTAGACATCGTAAAGACATTCACAGACGTACCGGGCTTCATTCATTATCTACTTCATATATGTATGTATATCTTCATATATATATATATATAACTTTTATAAGGAATATTCTAAAAGAATATGTA
>NC_069010.1:2978213-2983808 GCF_001194135.2 Octopus bimaculoides
ATATCGTGAAGTATAGTTGCCACTTAAATGTGGCTGCCCTATAGGGGATGATACTACTGTTGTTTGTAGCCCCAGGAAGACATCTTCTCCAGCTGTTAACGTCTCGTTCAGAGATTTATTATTGCTATATTAATATCAATATATATGTATACGCACACACACACATATATATATATATATATATATATACAGAGGTTGGATAAAATAATGGAAACATTTACTGGACCCTGCTCCGTCTGATTACCATTTATTTCAAAGCTTACATAATCATTTGGGTGGATTAGTACTCAAAAACTCAAAAGAAGTCAAAACTGAAATCATTGATAATAATGGGTATTATATACAGGATTAAATTTAAATAAAATGTAAAATTCGAGCACCTTTTTCCTTAGTCAAAATTCGGACATAACTTACGGAATGACTTGATAGATAAATTATTATAAATCTTATCTAAATATTTACATCGTTTAGGTTTTCAAAAATTTTGTGTAATGTTTAACATAAGTAACGCAATCACTGTCTCTTAAGGCGGTATTTGAAATTAAACTGCAGTATTACAGTATTTCATTTCAAAAAGCAAAAGGCCAGATTTAAGCCTTTATTGAGAAAATTTAGAGATTACAGTGGCAAAAAAAAAAGAAAATTTTCAGTTTTGCTGTGTTTCAAGAAATAGTCAGGCACATTACATTATTGTGGATTATGGTCTCTTGGTTGCATAATGTTGTATTAAAAGGTATAAATAAAGGCTCTTTACAAGAAATGTATTTAATGTTTTATATATTCAAAATATATTATGACGAAAAATATGATCAAAGACGATTTTTGGAGGCATTCTTTATTTTCAATTTTCGTTTAGAACTTTGTTTCTGCTGATTTATCTTCTGTCTCATTACCAGACGTTTTATCTGCAAACATAAATGAGAAAACGATATAAAATATAGATATCAATATATACATACACCTATAGATATACACATATATACATATACCATTCCAATATTACATCTTATAATCGAAGGATGAAGTATCCAATACTTAATATATTGTTTATATTTAACTGCTTTTGCCCCGACTAAAGTTCCAGAAAACTATAATCTTTAGATGATTTTAGCTCTTTGGCTTCAGGCTCTTGCTTGATGGGGCTAGAATTATTGCAAGGTAGTCGTCCCAATGGCGTAAAGCCGACCAGGTCCACCACTGCTCTCCATCGCTAGCGGTCCCATGATATCCTCTCTCATCCTGGTCCCGAGCCAGCCTCTTTGCATCCTGGTCCATTTTCAACATCACTGCAACCTGGTCCCATGACAGCCTCTCTGCATCCTAGCCCTGTTCCAGCCTCTCTGCATCCTGGCCCCATGCCAGCCTCTCTGCATCCTGGTCCTATATCAAGCTCTCTGCATCCTGATCCCATGTCAGCCTCTCTGCGTCTTGATCCCGTGCTAGCCTCTCTGCATCCTGGTCCCGTGATAGCCTCTCTGCGTTTTGGTCCCATAGCAACCTCCCTGCATCCTGGTCCCATGCCTGCCTCTCTGCATCCTGACCCCATGCCAACTTCTCTGCATCTTGCTCTCATTTTAGCCTCTCTGCATCCTGGTTCCGTGCCAGCTTCTCTGCATCTTTCTCCCATGCCAGCTTCCCTGCATCCTGGTCGTATCCCAGCCTCTCTGCATCCTGGTCCCATGCCATCCTCTCTGCATCCTGATCCTATACCAGCCTCTCCGTATTTCGATGAGGGGTTCTTGTATTTCATGCTCGCTTTATATACTTCGTATCCCTTAATTCTTATGTTAATGGCTATTCTTTCCGTTCAACATAATTTAGACTGGGACTTTCTATTGTCACATTTTTGTCGCTATTTCTTTTGCAAATCGTTGAGTTCTTTCTTTTCTTTATATATGTATTTCTTTATTATACACATTTTTATTTCACACAGCCACTCATGCTACCGCAGCAGTTGACGACGATGATGATGACGATGGAGACGACAACGGTTTTGATATTTTTGATGACGTCTATCGGTAAAAAGTGACAGGGTTGTTGGAAATGATGTTTGTGATGATCCCCCACCCCACGTGACAATATTGTGGCAAATTTTGATGGCGGAATGAAAAAAAAAAAAAGAATAGCAAAAACAAATCCCACTTACTTCTACCGGTGGGAAGTGGCGCTCTCTTTCGTATAGTTACATACTTTATGATGATATCTCTGGTATCTTTCTTGCATATACAATAGAATATGAAGATAAACATTCCTTGAAGGGTGTTGACGATAGCAAAAAGGTATTTAAACACTTCTGCTGCTTTGTCAACAGCGAAGAATGCTAAGAACCAGGTGAGTCCCAGGAAGAAAAAGAGACCAACAATGCCAAAAACACGTACTTTTCTTCTTTTGTGTCCAAATTTTTTACTATTTTGTATTAAGATCAGGCGCCAGATAATGAGAATGAATATCGTAAGGTTGAAGATGAGAATGATCCCCACAGGAGCCAAGAGAGTAGCATAGAAATATGTCTGGGATAACCAACAGCTACAAAGAAATAGAAAGGCAATGAAGAACATACATTTACCAGATGGTCAGACAGTAAAATGAAGCATCACAGAAGCATTAAGGTGAAGCGAGTTTGATCTCAAACGAAACGAAAAAACATTTTCATACTTACAATTAATAATGTACATTTATGATTCCAGACACTCAGAACACACTCATACACACAAACATATGGCGAGAGGAAGATAGATAAATAGGGAGAGAGAAAAAGAGAGGTGTAGAACAGTAATCTTTTTAAAGCATATAATGTAATTTCTCATACTTTCGTATGAATTCTTTGCACTTTAGAAAATCGTAGTCTCATCTCCACGATGAAGTACTATTGGCGTGTATTGTGACTTCTTTGTATATGAGCAAAATAAATTTGAAATTTTGATCCTCAGATTTATGTATCACTGTCCAAATGATCTCGTAAGAAGATATGACAAACTTGATTAATAAAACAACATAAAACTACAGCAGAAGGTATATTTTCAACACAACATGCAAATACAAAAATCGAATAATAATAATAATAATAAACCTTTCTACCAAATGTATATTAATAATAACTTGTGGAGATACTCGGCGTTGCTCGGGATCACAATAGCATAGTTTGTATATATATATATATATATTAGAAAAAATAATAAGGTACTCAGATATCTGGATGGTTGTACATTTACAGATTTTTATTAACATATCACATGTTTTATAAATATTAGCGCTTGCCCCTATTCTTGTAGGGTTTTCCACATTTATGGTCATGTGGGATCATATCGTACGCCTTACGATAATCGATCCATGACATGGCCAAGTTAGTTTTCCCCTTCTCGCAGTATCTAAGTACAGTTTTGTCTACCATCAATTGATCCTTGGTCCCTCTGCACTTACGCTTGCAACCCTTCTTCTCATGTGGCAGGGCTCCATTTTTTTTCCAGATGTCCGTACATTGACTCTGCGACAATTCCAGTCAATAATTTCCACATAAGTGGCAAGCAGGATATCTGCCTGTAATTGTCTACCGTATTGCCTTTTACGATGTTTTTTGAGCACAGCACTGTCCTACTTATTGTCAGCCACTCTGGTGTTACTTGGTCGGCATTTAACAAGGTGTTCATCTGTGCAGTCATTTGTGCATGACATTCACCAAATCTTTTGATCCAGTAGCTTTGAACTCCATCTGGTCCCGGGGCCTTTCAGTTGCCCATTTTTTGGTTGATTTCTTAACTTCCCTAACTGAAAATACTTCTTCAGTATTGCATCCAATGTTGAGCAATTGCTTGGAAAAAAGTATGGCGAAGGGAACCTACAGCATATAGAAGAAGCTTAGGGACAATAGAAATCAGGAGAGGCAACTTCCAAGAGGGCTTCCTGTTCCCACTGATCTTTGTACTGTGCATGATACCACTTACACTGATTATGAGGGAAGCAAAGGCTAGGTATGTATTCAAAAGCCACCAATAAAAAGTCAACCACTTGTTATTTATCGATGATCTCAAACTTTATGGTAAAGATGAATCCCAAGTCAGTTGCCTCGTTGATACAGTGTATACTTTCAATACTGATATCAGAATGGAGTTCGGACTGAGAAAGTGTGGTGTGTTAAACTTGAAGAGAAGCAAAATAAAATGTATGGACTGGCTAGCGATACCGCCAGGGGGAGGTTATGAAGCAGATAGAAGAGACGAGCTATAAGTACTTGGGTGTATTGGAAATGGATAAATTAATGGAGATAGAAATGACAGAAAAATTTACGGTGGAGTACTTACGCAGACTGAGACTGATCCTTAAGTCGAAATTAAACGGATGGAAGGAGATTGAAGCTATCAACATCTGGGAAGTTTCACTACTTAAATATAGAGCAGGGGTAATCGCGTGGACAGCAGACGAACTAAACAAATTAGACAGAAAGATGAGGGAGTTGCTGACTAGATATGGGATACTCCACCCAAAAAGTGCCACAGACAGACAGACAGAAAAAGAGGGGGAAGAGGACTTATTGGATGCGAACACAGCATTAGAGCAGAAGAAAACAACATAGCATTGTATGCAAAAAATTCCACAGAACCGCTATTATTGGAAGTAAGAAAGTCAGGTTTGTGTAGGATGGAAGATTGCGAAGATAAAGCACTGTACAAGCACTTGAGAATGAATGAAACTGAAAATAGGTGGATAAAGAAAAGAATGCATTGATATTTTCAAAGGGATGTTGAAGATAAAAGCAAAAATGAAGGCTATAGATGACTAAAAGTGATTTAAAATCAGAAACGGAGGCCCTAATTTGTGCTGTCCAAGAGCAAGCATTATGAACCAATTACATCAAATATAGAATAGACAACATATCAGAAAGTGGTAAGTGCAGGAGTTTTTGGTCAAAATGGTGAAACTGTATGGTGTATTACCATTCAATGTACGTCACTAGCCTAGAAAGGATATACAATACGGCATGGCAGTATAGCAAGTATTGTCCATTTGACACTTTGCAACATAATTTAGCAGTAGCAAGGGTCAACTATTAGAAAGCCTGCAACAGTGTCTTCCACAGCTGGATATTAAAGTATCTGAAATTTGTTCAAGCGCCATTCAATGTATATAGTTTTAAGGAAAGATTGATGGCCACCAACTAGAAAACAGTTAATATTGTGTGGGAAATAATTAGGACCTGTCAACATATGAAGTGGTATATTTCAGGGAGACAGTTTGTCGCCGCTTTTATTTGTAATCTGCACTATACTCCTGACCAACTCCTTAGAAAAGAGAAAACGGAATATGTACTAGATGGCATTAAGATAAGCCATCTGTTATTCATGGATGATTTAAAACTATTTGCGTAAAATGAGTGCGAAACTGACAGCTTAACATCTGTTATATTCCTGCTTAGTCTGGAGGTTTGGATAAAAAAATTTTGAGATTGTAATATTGAAACATGGAAAACTAATAAAAATGTAAAGGGATTGCGCTTGCGAATGGCCAGATTACGAAAGAAGTGGGGTTTGATTTGGTGGAGATCAAACAGAAAGAAATGAAGGATTTGTTCAAAAAAGACTATTGCAGGTGTGTGAGACT